>NC_091123.1:13812500-14037500 GCF_040183065.1 Periplaneta americana
GTTGTTAGTATACGTCACACAGCAACGTAATTGTTATCTGTTATTCAGTCAATGTTCTCTAATCTGATTTAATATCAATGTAGGCCTAGGTTTCATTCTGTTTATTAAAGCAGTTCAAAAACATTAAATTACATTTCATAGGCCTATAATATCTAAGTTTACAGAGGATAACAACAACAAAAATAATAATAATAATAATAATAATAATAATAATAATAATAATAATAATAATAATACTTACTGCTATACTCTATCACCTTATGATGAAGTAGATATTGCTGAAAAAATATGTAAATATAATAAAACAATGGGGATCATTAATAAAATCATGAAACCTTCACTAGTACATAGACACACAAGAATAGGCTTGTATAAAACCTTAGCACACCCAGTATTAAGCTATGGTAGTGAAGCGTGGACTGTGAAGAATAAAGATGTCAGTAGAATAACAGCAAGTGAGATGAGGTTTATGAGAGCAACAGCTGGATATACTCGCTGGGATCATAAAAAAAATGAGGACCTAATGCAAGAACTTCAAATAGAACTCATTATACAGTTCATCAGCAAATATCAACTTCAGTGGAAGGGCCATCTCGAACGAATGAATCGATGCAGAATTCCAAAAGAACTGCTTCATTGCCATCCATATGGCAAAAGATCTCTAGGCCGTCCAAAGAAGAGATGGACTGAAAATTCTAGTTTGAGACCGTAACAGGCCACTTGATCTAATACTTGTTAGGAAGATTATGATGATGAATACTTACTTACTTACTTACTTACTTACTGGCTTTTAAGGAACCCGAAGGTTCATTGCCGCCCTCACATAAGCCCGCCATTGGTCCCTATCCTGAGAGCAAGATTAATAATAATAATAATAATAATAATAATAATAATAATAATAATAATAATAATAAACATTAAACTTATACTAGATTTTAGGGCAGACCTGGCTAATTTCGGGTTACTAAGATTTTGATGCAAAAATAATGTTCAAATAAAAGAAAATTGTCTTTAATGTACCTACATTTTTAGATTTCAGGAAGTTACATGTCAGCATTTTACCTTAAATAAATGTACATAATTACAAACAAGTAATACAAATAAACAAAAAATTAGTACTCTATAATGGTTGGTATAATTTTTGATCCTACAAGGGTATTTTCGTGATAGTCTTTAAATTCAAAATATTTCGGCATATTCAGTGAAATTTTAAATTCCTCATCATATTCATACCTACAATCCAATCAATTAAGTAAAATTCTTTCGATATTTTGAAAGGTTTTGACATATGTATTTCATGAAACCACTGATCACTACCGACGCATCTTTCACCACGGTTGGCGTCTTCAAAATTTCCTGAGCAAGATAAAAAAAAAACATCAGGCTTATCATTTGGCTTTTCTTTAAGAACATATCTTCTTTGTTTTGCTCCTGGAGATATTGCAGTTTCGTTGTCTACCTCTTTTAACTCACTGTGAGACTGAAAATGTCATTCTCATTGACTGCTACTTTGGTCCCTTCTGGTTCTCGTCGAACTTGCCAAGAAAAAGACGAGCTTTCTCTGCGCAGTTTTCATTTGTTTAATACACAATCAATTGTCTCTTTCATATCATTTATATTGTATTTCTTTCCACATTCTCGAGATGCACAATAGGGTAAACTGGGGTCTGTTGGACAATCGGGCATGTTGGACACTCTGTACTTTAACGTGTTACCTCGCCCCACTCGTGGCTACTTCCGTCATTGACTTCTAGCAGAATGTGGTGCCCACAAGTGGCGAGGTAACACGTTAAAGTACAGAGTGTCCAACATGCCCGACTGTCCAACAGACCCTAGTTTACCCTATATCAGAGATGCTATGAATACACACACAAATGTTTTATGTTTCTTGCATTTGACATTTCTTCCACTTGAGAGCGTTGTTATAGCATAGAAAGGATTTGAAGATAAAAAATGGCCTCGTGGAATGAGAAAAACTTTAAGAAAACAACCCTTCCAAGATAAGGTTCTGTTACATAATCAGTACATTGATAAGATATATTTTTCACCAAGAAGTATACAATGTTAATATTTACCATTGAAAACAATTTGGACCACAAAACACAGCAAAGAACTCTTCTTTTAGCAAAGGAAATCGGATGTTGTATTCACTCACAAATTCAAAGCTATAGACATGGATAAATATATAATAGGATGCGAAACTTACTGAGTTTCCCGCAACACATGCTAGAGGCGCTAATGTAGAAATTGATCTTTCTGCCACCTGTTGGGCGGTAGAGAACTTATTACATCTAGCAGCGCACCAAGTTGCGAAAATAAAATCTAATTACTCCATGCATTTAGCAGTGCACCTAGTGACGAAAATGTTAAACTATGCAGAAAGTATTCCTTCCCTCAACCCTATTCTCAAACTAATCCAATTTAAAATAAAACATTTACATTTTTATTCGCCACAGAATCTTCCACTGAAGATTCTTACCGGAGCCAACAGGAAGATAAAAGAGACGATCTATTTTACACTACCCAATTAAAATATAACCAGACAGAGACAGAAATAAAGCAAAAGGTTAGATAATTGGGATTGTATTCTTTGGATATTTATTGCACAGCGCAATGGAAAAGTCTGCAAAAATTACTTAGATAGTTCAATTTTAGGAACATTAAATCCAGACGTTTGAGATGGGCAGGGCATGTAGCACGTATGGGCGAATCCAGAAATGCATATAGAGTGTTAGTTGGGAGACCGGAGGGAAAAAGACCTTTAGGGAGGCCGAGACGTAGATGGGAGGATAATATTAAAATGGATTTGAGGGAGGTGGGGTATGATGATAGAGACTGGATTAATCTTGCACGGGATAGGGACCGCTGGCGGGCTTATGTGAGGGCGGCAATGAACCTTCGGGTTCCTTAAAAGCCATTTGTAAGTAAGTAAGTAAGTAAGTAAGTAAGTTCAATTTATTATATCACTATTACTTGGCAATACATTCAACGACACTATTTTTACAACGTCCATAAACATCACTGTTTAACATAAACTGCTTACAGACATACTTAGTACCACTTTATGTCCACTTATTAGAAACTTTCTGTCTGCCATCTTGTCTTCTCGAGCAACGTCTCGAACGAACGGATAAATAGAGAACTCTTGTTTTTTTTTTTTAAGATGTTTTTATTAAAAGTACCAGGCTCTTGGACCCTTGCCTTTTACAAAAATATGATTTTATAATTGAAATGTAAATAGGTTTTGCTAAAGAAAATTGGTTACTAAGACCATCAAAGACGGAAGTATCTGTTTGAATTTATGTTATGTCTCTTAGTAAAGGGTTGGCATGATGAAGTAGCTTGTTCCTGTATGTAGTCTGTAGATCTTGAATATGAGCAACCAGGAAGGGTATATGAAGTTCACTGTAGAGTTTAACGTACCCAACACGTAGTTCTAATGTTCACCACCTATGACGTCGGGCGCTGATCACCTTATTTGAGCCCCCTGGCGTCAGATGGTGTTGACCGCAGTTTCGCATCCTATTATATATTTATCCATGCTATAGATCTCACAACTTTTCAACTAATTTCCAAAAAATCCACTCACGTTACTGCAAGAGCGCAGTGAACATAATCTATGTTATAGTACGTCTTCTGGCATTTATACTATATATGATCAAAGTTGCATTTTTCTCTGGAATAATTTCGTGGTAAATTTAAATAAAAATATCACGAAATTGGCCAAGTTTGCTCTATTAAAATTCCTTTATTATCATATTATATTATTTACCATTGTGGAGATGTTTGGTGGAATAATAGACAACTTCGTACTGATGTAAGTTGCTGGGGTCTTCCCGCGTGAACCTCGCCGTAGCTCCCATTTGTGTGTGTTTGTCTCCGACGTGACGGACACCAACTTCTTTTATTTCACTATTTTTTTATAATTCTTGTATTGGAAGCCCTAATCTGTTTGGTTGTTTTTTTGTCGGTCTGGAGTCCCAATACTAAAGGCTGAGATTTGAATGTCAGGTAACTATTTTATCTATACACATTCCTGGAATAGCGTGGCTACTGGTACAGTGTCGGTGAGCGGGGGAATTTGCATAAAACACACGACTGGAGAAAAATCATGTGGGAAAGAAAATGCGCATATATCCACAAATTGAATAATGAATATATTTCACTTACTCATCTACTCTTCAGCCTTTAAAAGAGAACTACATCAATACTATCACGCATCTCTCGGCATATTTCGAATAAAAGGGCCGACCTTGGGGTCATTATCCTTGGCAAAGAATTTTTCGTGATTTCTGACTTATCGGTAAGTCACATATCTGAAATTCCATTTCAAATTTCTTCCTAAAATTCTTATAAAACTGATGAATTTTTCAGTGTCTTAAAAATCATTTTTGATAGGAAAAATTCTGAATGTATCCATGGAATTTGGGCTTTCCGCCAAGCGATTTTTAAATTGAATTTGTTTAAATAAAAAGTAACAACTACAATTACGCGCCAAGAACATGAACATCATGATTATATTATAAAAATTCCAATCAAAATAACATCTTCCTCGGTCGGAATTATGTCACTGAATACAATTCGTGCTTGATATTTTCTTTGTAATAATTTAATTGAGCTTCTAAACTCGGTCTCGGAAAAAAATATCATGACAACATAATTCATTAAACTCAATTAAATTATCGAGAAAATATCAACACTCGTTGTAGGGCCTACCTATTATCTATATATATATATATATATATATATATATATATATATATATATATATAATTTGAACTGGTAATGGAAAGTACGGGAAAACGGCTGAACGGATTTTAATGAATGACCCGTCATTTTGAAGCTTGGCATCCAAGGATTTTCAGAAAAACAGTAACCTTCACTGAAGCGTTAGTTTTACTACATAATTTTCCTATTTTCCAAAATCCATCTTTCGTCAGTTTTGAGAACTAATTGCATTTCAGAATAAAACAAAACACACTACAAGAAACAATAGACTATTACACGAAGGCCATGACCTGCAGGATTGCTGACATATCTAGAGTTCAAATTCAATTGGTTATTAAAAACTTCAAGACTTGCTAAATTTACAGGTTTGATTCTGCAGTGTGTAATTTTCTGAGTACAGCAAGTGTATTGGATATTAAAATCTACATACCTTGAGGTGGTTTGATGACATTACCATTAGAAATGAAATATTATTAGGGTAAACTAGGGTCTGTTGGACAGTCGGGCATGTTAGACACTCTGTACTTTAACGTGTTACTTCGCCACTTGTGGGCACCACATTCTGCTAGAAGTCAATGACGGAAGTAGTTTACCCTATAGTTAATGCCATGATGTGACTATTTTTCATTAATTATATATATATATATATATATATATATATATATATATATATATATATATATATATAGGCCTATATATATATATTAATACTACATTGATATGAAAGTGAAAAGTTATGAGGTTATATAAGTAGATGTAGAGAATATCTTAAATTAGACCTTCATTTCTATAATTTACTGAGTGGCGGCTATTTTTATATATAACTACAAAACTAGTTATTAATCAAGTGGTATGGGTCTTTTTCATATACTTGATGGCGGTGTGGTGTAGATATTTATATGCGTCATTCTCTTCAGTATTGGCTCGAGAGAACGCAAAAATTGCAGTTCCTAAGGAAACACCAAAAGGTATTACTTACTGTTAAAATAAGAGGCCTACAAAATTTTGTAGTCTCCCGATCATTTCAGCAAGATCTCTTAGCAGGATCAAATGATTTTACCCTCTACATTTCAAGCTCTACATGCATATGCTGCACCAAGATGCTATGTCTATTGTTCGAAAGCATACCAAACCTAATTTTTTTTAACTTTCACCTACAATCCACAATGACTTGAAATAGCTACTGCTTTACTCCCACATGAAAAACCCACTGATAGTCCTGATATTGTAACTTGCGTTTTCGCGAAGAAACTCAAAAACTGAAGGTGTATAGGTTCAAAAAAAGTATTTGGCTTAAAAAAACGTTCAGAGGGGTATTTTTCATTATTATGGAAGCAAATAACTTTCAAAATGTCTGGCATTCTTCATTGAAAATAAATCTGAAAAATTTTTATTTGAACGTCTAATGAACTTAGTTTGCAGCATTTGCTGCACAAGCCACTAGTATAATATAATAGATACGTACGAAGACTTTAAGTGAACCATAGTGAAAAATTTGTTGTGAGCTTGTATTAATTTCTGAATGTCGCTATAAATTGCGGCCTTCATTAATTACTTCTCTTATCATAGATCCAGTTTATCCATATGTAAATGGTAACAAAAAACGTTCAAGCCAACACAACTGTGGTCTCAATCCCGAAACTGAATGACATATTCCACGTGCTGGTTTGTATAATTTTTTTCCGTAGTTTTCCCTAACCGCAAGACAAATATAAGGTAATCTATGGCAAATTCTGGGCCTCATTCCGCCAAAATATTATCTCGCTATCACCAGTATCATCGACGCTAAAAAACCTAGACTTGATACAGCGTCATTAAATAATCAACTTAAAATACCTAACATAACACTCTTCATCTCCTGGCAAGACAAATTCTTTTACCATAATCGTAACATTCATTGTTTATTCAAATCTTCCTATATATCTGTGTTAAGGCTATGGATCGGTAAAAATAATGAAAAAAAAAAAAAAAAAACATTAAATAACGGAAATTTTATTTGTAACTCTAAAAAATGAAATAATGTTTCAGTTTTATAAATCTGTGCTTATTTTGGCCCTATGACAATTTAAAGCCCCTCAGGACGAATTTAAAGGGACAGCGTGTGCGTGGAGCTGCAGCCCTTTAAACTGATAATCAGCTGTCATTCTGACAGACTTTGTTCTTCATTGTAACTAATTTTACTTTTCATTCAGTTCATATTTCGTGCTATTACGTGGGAGAAAAATGTGTGTGGTAGACCTGTATAGAAAGGAGGGATATCGATAGTATATATCATATTATGTAGGTCTACATGCTGTACTTTGATACCCGTTTTCTAGATTTTCCAATTTTCAATATTTTGTAATATTCAAACTGCTCTAATGAATGCAGTTTCTTTCCAATCTCAGTGAAATTTTGCACAGAAGTCTACAAAAGCATGGAAACTGACACGTCTCTTTTCTTCAGCTATTGAAAGTATTGAAATCACCATGTGTTGATAATGTGATAAGCAGAGACCGGAAGTTTAGGCATTATGAATCATTAAAATAGGCAGGCAAAAAGACATCATAAATAGCTAAAATAGGCAGGCAAAAAGGCATTATAAATAGCTAAAATACGCAATAAAGGCAGTTACAAAAACCTTGCACTAGACCCACAACCTTGCACTTTCCACAAAGGGATTTCGGCAGCAAGAAAAGCTTTACATAAGTCGAATGCAAATTGAGATTTTCGACTCGATGTTGCAATTACTGTTGGAAGCAAAGAAATCTTCTTCCCAGTAGCCTTGGAAAGTGCATTTTTTTGTTTGGTTGTACTGATATGTTGCTACAACAACGTCGCAGTGAAAACTGAAAGAAAAATAACCGTTAAAAATAACGTTAGACCCGCACTCATTGTTGCCTTGTCAAATAAACACAAGCGATAATTAAAACGCTTACTGTTATACATTTTTGCACGGCAGCACTCATTGTTGCAAAGAGAATATGAACTGACTGAAAGACAATAATATACATTCGGTGAAGTCACTTTCATTGTAGCGGTTATAGAAATAAATTAAAATATACCTGTAGACAATTTTTAATAATAGATTAATAAATAATAGGTAAATAATCAAATAAAGGTAAAAAAGCATTTCTTTCGTAAATTAGGCATTTATATTAAAAAGGGCAACAAAACTGTGACGTTTCAATCACAAAGGTATAATTCGTACAGATTTACTTTCAAAATGAAGATGGATTTAACACATTAGAAAGGCATTCTGCCAAAGTTTCGGTCTTTGGTGATAAGTTTAAAAAAACTGAAAAATTAACAACTGAAAGGGCAAGTATTTTTTTCTCAAAAAGTAATTGGAAAAATATGAAAAGCATGTGTCATATTATATATATATATCTATCAGGAATAAATTAAATATAAATTTTAATGAAAATTACGTAAACTTTGAAAATTGGGACAATTGTAATTCAGTATTTAAAAACAAAACAACAAAAATTAAAGTCGTGTCGCTGTTATTTCCGGTGTGACTCCTCCCTTTTGCTTACGTCTTAGGAAGTGAAGGCTCTATAGAGTCTAGGTAGGTAGTATCGTTCGCCATTTTTGTTCTTTCGTTGCCGAGCTACCAGATGAGGAATCTATTTGGTTCACCGTTAAACATTATCATGTCGTAGCTCCTATGATAATAAATCAAACGCACTGTAATTGAGCAAATAATTGAGCGGCAAATAACGTCCTCGTGTGATTTCTGCGAACCCCAACGAAAGAGCCAAAATGGCGGGCGATTGTATTAAGTAATTATCGAGCTATAGGAAATTCATTACATCATCAATAGCGAATGACAAGACGCACACGTTTAAATGTAGCCGACCTGCAACGTGATTGGCTGCCGGAAATAAGAGCGACGGGACTATAGTTATAAATAAACCATTTGGAATTTCGAAGTGAAAATTTGTGTATTGCATATCCATATTGTAAGAAATATGTGGTAAAATTTCAGATTTATTTGGTTTAAAAATGTAGAGGTTAGAAATTTCACAGATCCATAATCTTAATGCGTTTAGTTTATGTTATGGTATAGTAGCTATATTCACGTTAAGAAAAAAGCATTGGTTTCATGGGCCTTGGCTAGTACATTGTAGAAGCTATGTGGTAGGTTAGCGTTTCTATAGTAACTGGTCATTTGATGGAATAGCTCCATATGTTCAATACTTTTTGTGCGAGATCGTGCGTATTTGCTTGCTTTCCGCACAGAACCAATACGAGGTAAGTGTGAAATACCACATTCAGTATTCCCAACGTAACACACATAACAATTTCCCTCTTCTTACCGCTTAAGCGCGACATTCATTTTACTGCTTTAGGCTTTTAACATATTATTTTTAGAGACGTTTAACATTGTAATAATTATAAATTGGAAACTTACCACTGCAATTTCACCTAAATTGCAATGTTAATTATTATTTTTAAATATTTGCAAAAATTAAGTAAAGTCTACTACTCCACGAAACTTATTGCATTCCTGATACAAGTAACATTAAGGAAGCCGTGAAAAAATCAACGAGATTCCAGATGCCGATGTTATTACTGCAATATGTTATATAAATAATATTGTTAAAATATTAAAATGAAAAATAAATCATTACATAACCTTACCGTTTGTTTTAAGTTCGCATTTATAGACTGGGGGGGGGGGGGAAAGACAGACTTAAATCACGGCCTGCTGGAGTATAGTAAACACAGAAAACATTTTACAGCAACAATGTGGAAGAAAGATATTTTGGTGTTCCGAAGTTGGCGTCATTAAACAGAAACCAAGATGGAGATTTCATTGCAACTAATTAGAAATTCGTCTTTCAGGTATGTAATAAACGATCTTCGCACAAAATAATGTACGATACACGAGCGGTATGTTTGTTTTCATGTTCTCGGAAATTAAAAAAGGTCAACTACGTTTCGCTTTTTCAATCTTTTCCTCCACCATGAAAACGTCAACATACCGCTCTTGTAACGTATATTACTCTTTCTTAACATGAAATTATAGTTTTAAGTTATTGTATTAAAGCTTTCAAGTGCACGTGCCTAACAAAGAACTGTTAATTGGTACCTTTGTATTTTGTAACGTTAATTACTAATTGTATTCTTGTTATCATGGCTAGGCACATAACATATTTCATTCTGTTTAGGGAGTTATAGTCCCGTCGCTCTAATTTCCTGCAGCCAATCGCGTTGCAGGTCGGCTACATTTAAACGTGTGAGTCTTGTGATTCGCATATGAAGACGTTATTCATTTCTTAAGGCTCGATAAATACTTAATATAATCGCCTGCCATTTTGGCTCTTTCGTTGCCGTTCGCAGAAAGCAGGCGAAGACGTTATTTGCCGATCAATTATTTGCTGAATTACAGTGGGTTTGATTTATTATCATAGGAGCTACGACATGATAATGTTTAACGGTGTGGCAAATAAATTCCTCGTATGGTAGCTCGGGAAGGAAAGAACAAAAATGGCGAGCGATACTACCTACCTAGACTTTATAGAGCCTTCACTTCCTAAGGCGTAAGCAAAGAGGCGGAGTCACGCCGGAAATAACAGCGTCGCGAATTTAGTAATAAGTTACTCAATTGTAATTACATTTATTACTTAAAAACAATAGCGATTTGTTATTTAAAAATTGTTCAGGAATTTTTCGCGTTATCCAGCCTCTTATTCCTTTTAATTATCTCACACGACATTTTGATTTGTCCTTTAAATGTTACGAGAATAAAGTGTAGGCCTAACCTTCCGATCCAGAGACCGGCACATGATCAAAATAACGTAAAACGTTTATGTCTTTGAAATTTGAGAAATCCGGTCACATTCTTTTGTTAATATGGTGACGTCATTAATTATAGTAGACCTTGGATGACTGACATTGTGTTTAAAACAAAATGGTTTCGAATCCAGCCAGCCGTGATAAAACATAATAAAAGAGAAACAAATTATTTGCCATATCGTAATGAATTCATTACTATTCGTACACAAATGGGTGTGATTAATAAATGCGGGTAGTATAAAGACGGAAATAATTTAATATAGCCTAATTCTAAAGCACTTAGCTGTGGTATTAATTTCCAAATGAATCCAATTGTATGCAACGACACATTATTATTCATTACAACTTCAGAAAACTCATCGGCGTCATATTGATGTGTGAATCGTTTCGACTATCATTTGCATTGTTGTCTGGAGTCTAGGCCTCGTGGAATGAGGAAGCGATTATGAAGTAGTTAACAAGAAGGCTTTGCCTGGTTAAATTTATATGCGGGAAGTGTGAAGACAGAAATGAAAATAAATATCAGACTTTTATTTCCAATTCCATATATCATTGCAGTTCTACCCATGTTCATAATAACAATCACGAACAGCATAAACGTTTCACGCAAGTATAGGGGTTCGATAAATACCCTGTTATATTTCTTACTGAAAAATATTGTTATGCTTCATATGCATTAGGTCTAATTTCCGGATAAATTTCTTCCTATGACACCGTGCACTGCATTTCTAAGACAAAGTCTTGGAATATCCCTAATTTCCTTCAATTTATTGCTATAGGATTGTTAGATGTGCAATGAAAATTCGTTATTTAAGATAGCCCTACAACCAAAAGTCGACAGGATTGAGATCTGGAGATCGTGGAGGCCATATTGTTGGAAAGTGCCTTCTGATAACACGATTGCCAAATATTTGCGTAATTGTATTATAGGGGCGATGCGCCATCTTGCTTGAAGATTATGTTTTTCTGATCGTGATTCCTCAGTGTACGGGTGGCGAAGTTCTGTAGCATATTGTAGTAGTCTTTCTCGTTTGCTGTGACAGTTATATTTCATTGTTGCATTAATCGAAGATAAATATTGACCAACGATAAATTATGAATTGAAACCACACTATACAATGTTTTTCAAATCATGAATTTGAATTAAAACCTGGTGGTCATTTTCAGATCAAATTCTGAAATTACTTGTGTTAATTTCACAATTGAGGACAAAATATGCTTCGTGTGTGCAGACAGCTTTGTCCAGCTAATTTTTACTAGCACAAATAAAAGAAACTCATATTTTCTGCGTGTCAGTTCCTTCGAATGTGAACACTGGTTTTATTTTATATCGGTCCAGACTAAAATGTTTTCTTATAATTATCCAAACTATGGTACAACTTACTTGAAGATTCCAGGACACATGACTAACACTACTAATTCTATAATAATTAGTTCTACTCATTTCATTATTTATCTGAAGCATTTTAACAGCAGTGATATCATATTGGTCTTCCATATTTCTTCTTATCAGCAATAGAACCAGTTTCCTCAAACCTCCTGGTTAAATCTTCTTAATGATGAATTAAACATGGACTTTCTTATCACCATTAAATCGAGAAAAACTTGTGGATCGTGTCCCGGCATAGCTCAGTTGGAAAGAGCCCTCAGCGCGCAGAGCTGAGAGGTCTTGGGTTCGAATTCCGGTGCCGGAACGAATTTTTCTCGATTTAATGGTGATAATACACATTGGCTACTTCATAACAGTCGTGTTAATATTCAATGAGGATGGCGAGACCTCATATAATGAATATTTGATGTATTAAAATGATTACAGTTATCACAAACTGTTGTTGAATATGGCCATAAAAGTCATTTAAATATGTGCTCCTGCATATTGACTTACATAGGTTTAAATGCAAGTAGTAGGCCGTAAAACAGTACGATGAGAGGAGTTAGACCGGCACCGTGGATCGTGTCCCGGCATAACTCAGTTGGAAAGAACCGTCAGCGCGCTGAGCTGAGAGGTCCCGGGTTCGAATCCCGGTGCCGGAACGAATTTTTCTCGATTTAATTATGATAATACACATTGACTACTACATAGCAATCGTATTAATATTCAATGAGGATGGCGAGACCTCATATAATGAATATTTGATGGACTTTCTCTTAAATTGCTAGGTGTTCTAAATTTTCCCACATATTGAGAAAAACTCCTCTTTCATTAAACAAGCCGTATCCTAACATTTAATAGTAAAACCCGAACAGATGCATTATAGGGGCCAATCTCCTTATTGGTTGAATGGTATGAATGTTACTATCGATATGTATTGTTGTTATAATCGACATAAAATATGTTCCGAACTTCTAAATTAACAGTCACTTTTATATTGTTGACTTGTAGCCTCGAAATAACGGCAGTAACAGTAAAATTTAGGTATTATAGCTAACTAGTGGCTTATGCAGCAAATACTGCAAACTAAGTTCATTAGAAGTTCAAATAAAAATTTTTCAGATTTATTTTCAATGAAAAACACCAGACTTTTGAAAGTTATTTGCTTCCATAATAATGAAACATACTCCTTCTCAATAGTTTTTATGCCAAATACTTCATCTTGAACCTATGTATCCTATGTATCTTGAGTTTCAACGCGAAAACGCTAGTAACAATGTCAGAGCGATCAGTGGGTTTTTCATCTGGAAGTAAAGCAATAGCTATTTCAGGTCATTGAGGATTGTAAAAGTCAGGTTTGCTATGCTTTCGAACAATAGACATAGCATCTTGGTATAGCTGCTGCATGTAGAGCTTGAAATGTAGAGGGTAAAATCATTTTATCCTGTTAAGAGATCATGCTGAAATGATCTGGAGACTACAAAATTTTGTAGGCCTCTTATTTTATCAGTAAGTAATACCTTTTGGTGTTTCCTTAGGAACTGCAATTTTTGCGTTCTCTCGAACTACTACCGAAGAGAATGACGCATAGAAGTATCTACACCACACCGCCATTAAGTGTATGAAAAAGACCCAACCCCACTTGATTAATAACTATAGAAATATTTCATTTTTAATAACAATATTATTATCTTACGTAAGTTTTGTAGTTTATATACAGTATATAACAGCTGCCACTCAGTAAATTATACAAATGAAGATCTAATTTAACACATTCTCTATATCTACTTTTATAATCCCAAAACGTTTCACTTTCATATCATCAGTATAGCATTAATATGCATAATTAATGAAAAATAGTCACATCATGGCATAAACTGTAATGAAATTTCATTCCTAATGGTAATATTGTCATCAAACCACCTCAAGTTTTGTAGATTTCAATATCCAATACACAGCTGTACTCAGAAAATTACACACCGCAGAATCAGACCTGTAAATTACTTTTAGTAAGTTTTGAAGTTTTTAATAACCAATTGAATTAGAACTCTAAATATGTCAGCAATCCTGCAGGTCATGGCCTTCGTGTAATAGCTATTGTTTATTGTAGTGCGTGTTTTGTTTTATTCTGAAATCACAGCCGTGCTGAAATGCAATTAGTTCTCAAAACTGAAGAAAGATGGATTGTGGAAAATAGGAAAATAATGCAGGAAAATTGATATTTCACTGAAAACTACCATTTTTTTTAAAAACTTTGGGTTCCAAGCTTCAAAATGAGGGGTCATCTATTAAAATCCGTTCAGCCGTTTTCCCGTAATTTCCATTACCAGTTCAAATTATATATATATATATATATATATATATATATATATATATATATAATATTTATACATTTATAACGTTTTAAAGTTTCAAGTGACTTTTGAATAACCTTATATATTTACCTGTAAAAGCAATAAAATTAGTTAATAAATATTTTATATCAGTCTTGACAATGTCATGCAGAATATTGTCGAAATTAAGAATCGTTAATTGATTTAGCATGCCGAAATTCAGCAGACGTCTTCTATGTAATTCTATCCAGCATCACATATTTCCAAGCAGTTGACTTGCAACAGAACTAAAAACTAACGAAACAAAAAGGTTTTGCCTGTATTCTCTGGTATTACCCTACTGTTTTTTGTTTTATTTTATTTCTCCGTATGCTCCTTTTGGGTTATCTTTTAACATCACCGCTAAATGATTCAGGTTCAGGCTTTCAAACTGATGGCTTGTGACCAAGAAGGCGGTGAACTTGAAAGGAAGCTTGTGATAGTTGTCGCCAGGTGTCACCACCGCTAACGAACTCTAAACCGAGCACAGACAACTAAGATGAGTCGACGAAATCAACGACAGAGACAGAAGAAGGCTCCGAGCCGGTAACAAAAGAAAGACGTGGAGCGGAAAGGGAGAATGAACAAGGACTGCGTAGCACAAAATAGAAACTGAAAATTAGGAAATGTGTCTGTTGGGGATTGCAAATAAAACAAGAGACGGCCGAGAAAAGGAAGAAAAAGAGACCACTGGGAAAAAAAGAAATGGAAACCCAGATACTATACCTGATTTCTCAGACTTTCTGTTTTCTTAATTGTTGAAAGCTTAAGTTCAGTGACATAACCTCAAGAAGAGGTCCAGGAGCAATGCTGAAGGACGCTTCAGAAGATAATTAGAGCTATCAGTCAGCATTTCTGAAGGCATTGCATCATTTGTGGATCTGATCTCGTGTCTAGGTAAAACATAGCAAAAAATAAATTAAAAGTGAATTTTGTACATAACGGCTAACTATGCGATATACATTTGTTTTGAACAAAATTCGATTATAATTAAACGAAATGAACATTATTTGAACTGTAGGCCTACCTGGATTGAAAACAGAACGTCGAAACGAGAACTTAATAAGTTTAGACTTAATGATAAAAAGTAATAAAATGAAAAAAAATATCGGACTGAAATCAGTGATTGCCTTGAGATTATCAACAGTAATCTCACTAGAAGTTTTAATTTATCTAGAGAAAATCAAAACTCGAGTGGGATTTAATCGACTTAGAAAAGTATAGGGCAGTGTTGGGTAGTATCGGACATCGGGTAATATCGGACAGTGCATTTCTTTCATCTACCATCATATGGTAGTACCTGAATGACATGGTTACGTTTCTGTATGCGACATCACAGAAGCGTAACCATGTCAGTCAGGTGCTATCATCGTGTTGTAGATGAAATAAACTCACTGTCCGATATTACCCGATATCCGATACTACCCAACTCTCCCCTATAATGATTACAAGTAACGAAATACTCCAATACAATAACAGATTAATTAACTTACGAAAATACAACTGTCTTCAAATGTATTATTGTACCATCTCAACATTACATATATTACGCTAGATGGGAGTAGTGTATTATGATTAGCTATTTTCTTGTTATCAGTTGTGCCAACTATGGAATCTTCATTAAACTCTGTGGATGATTACTAGTCAAGAAGGCTTTGTTGATTCAGTTTAATTTTTATTAAATCAGTTGCATTCCACTTCAATTATCCGGATCCCAGTAATCAACGTCATTTGACAGATGATTTTCAATAAATCTTAGTATTAAACGATCTCTGATACGTAACTATCCATTATATCATATAGCAGAAGCTATAACATAACCTAACTAATATAAACAAGTGTTAGAAAAGTTTTAATTAGGGATGATGAAATATACAAGAAAAGTTTTAATTAAGGATGATAAAATAAGAAATAAACATGAATAATTTTAAAAGGAGCAATTATTGAAAGTACAGTTTTCAAATTTGAATGTTTCAGTAGTTGGTGGTTCAGTTGATATATTGGACGTGTGCGTAAAACAAGTGGAACTCGTTGATGTACATGGTTTATTCCTCAACTTATTAAGGATTTCCGAATGGTGCTCTTCATTGACTTGTAAATAGGGTTCCAGGGAAGATGCATATTAATTCTTGTTCTTGAATGCCAATGCGAGTCATATTTGAAACTGCTGTGCATCGACTGGAGTGGTTTGTAATTTTCTGCTTTTTGACGTCGTGCAGTTTGAAATGTTGGCAAACAAAGAAACAAATGCTAGGGTAGTGATAAAAACAAACAAATGCTAGGGAAGCGATAAAATTAAACAGATGCTAGGGACGCCATAAAATTGCGCGGTAAGCAACCATCATTGGTTGAAAGACATCCTTTCGTACCGTTTTATTGGTCAAAAGTAGTATGACGTATAAAAGTGTAATAGTCAACAGTAATCTCACTAGAAGTTTTGATTTATCTAGAGAAAATCAAAACTCGAGTGGGATTTAATTGCCTATTTACACGTTTAGAAGAAAGTATATAAAGATTAGAAGAAATAAAGTACTGTAATACGATAAAATATTAATTGACTTACTAAAATTCTATTTCAGTAATGTTAGCTTCACCAAAACGTTTGGACGAAGCCGTCATTTGCGGTAAACAAATAACGATCACAAAGCATGTTTTAATAGTGTTGTACTAGTAGACTACATTCTAAACCTCGTCTGTATATATTTCATCTAGACTGTGACTATAAATTAAGACTTTATAATACTATTAAGTTTTTTGACTTGTTCCATATTCTAGCCTAATCTAAGAAGAAGAAATATGAACATATACGACGCTGCTGCTTTCGTTTCTTGCACCTGCGACTCTTGGCATAAAAAATATCTGACATACCAAAGTAGGGACATAAAGTGAACCCTTAGCGGTCAGAGGGAGGATAATTATCCAGCTAGAATAATTAAATAATTTGTTATTTCATATATGAACACTTTACAGGAAGCAGACCAGGCTTTATTCATTTGTTTGTATATGAAGTCAGTCCTCTCTGTCTACACTGCAAAGTGGTCTATGAAAAGTCCATTGAAGTTCGGTGATGCCAACACCTGCTACTTGAGGTCTGATCTTACTGGACCTAGCTCTTTCTACTGTATTTCAGCTTGATTTAACAATCCAGAGCTTTTCTTCTTGTATTTTTTCAAACAAAATTAATTTTTTTACTATTTTATTTTACGACGCTTCATCAACAGCTATGGTCTGAATGAGATGAAGGTGGTAATGCTAGGGTCCGACGCTATAAGTTACCCAGTATTTATTTTGTTCTTAACGAGTTGAGGGAAAATCACGGAAAAAACACTGAACCAGGTAACTTATGCCAACCAGGATTCTATCCCGAACCGGCTAATTTAAACTCAGACACGCTGACCACTAGTCCAAAACGGCGGACGTGCATTGTGGATTGTATAATAATAATAATAATAATAATAATAATAATAATAATAATAATAATAATAATAATAATAATAATAATAATACTTACTTACTGGCTTTTAAGGAACCCGAAGGTTCATTGCCGCCCTCACTTAAGCTCGCCATTGGTCCCTATCCTGAGCAATATTAATCCAGTCTCTACCATCATATCCCACCTCCCTCAAATCCATTTTAATATTATCTTCCCATCTACGTCTCGGCCTCCCCAAAGGTCTTTTTCCCTCCGGCCTCCCAACTAACACTCTATATGCATTTCTGGATTCGCCCATAAGTGCTACATGTCCTGCCCATCGCAAACCTCTGGATTTAATGTTCATAATTATATCAGGTGAAGAATACAATGCGTGCAGTTCTGTGTTGTGTAACTTTCTCCATTCTCCTGTAACTACATCCCTCTTAGCCCCAAATATTTTCCTAAGCACCTTATTCTCAAACACCCTTAATGTCTGTTCCTCTCTCAAAGTGAGAGTCCAAGTTTCACAACCATACAGAACAACCGGTAATATAACTGTTTTATAAATTTAACTTTCAGATTTTTTGATAGCAGACTAGATGACAAAAGTTTCTCAACTGAATAATAACAGGCATTTCCCATATTTATTCTGTGTTTAATTTCCTCCCGAGTGTCATTTATATTTGTTACTGTTGCTCCAAGATATTTGAATTTTTCCACCACTTCGAAGGATAAATCTCTAATTTTTATATTTCCATTTCGTATAATATTCTGGTCACGAGACATAATCATATACTTTGTCTTTTCGGAATTTACTTCCAAACCTATTTCTTTACTTGCTTCAAATAAAAATCCCGTGTTTTCCCTAATCGTTTGTGGATTTTCTCCTAACATATTCACGTCATCCGCATAGACAAGCAGCTGATGTAACCCGTTCAATTCCAAACCCTCTCTGTTATCCTGAACTTTCCTAATGGCATATTCTAGAGCAAACTTAAAAAGTAAAGGTGATAGTGCATCTCCCTGCTTTAGCCCACAGTGAATTGGAAACGCATCAGATAGAAACTGGCATATACGGACTCTGCTGTAAGTTTCACTGAGACAAATAATAATAATAATAATAATAATAATAATAATAATAATAATAATAATAATAACAATGGCGTCCCTCCGGCTTTTGTTGTGCTTTATATGCCAGCGCCACATTCCTAGGTGCCATTCCAGGAGTGCCAAGCATGTCTCGTGCCACGATTTCCCGTGAGATTTCACCTAACTCGAGACCGCAGGGGTCTGCGACCTCAGGCAGTCTACAAACAACTCTAATGTCGCCCAGATCCGAACCTGGCCCAAAATCTGCAGCTTGAACTCCGATCCGATTAAGTTTAGTGATCGTACAGTAGCCTATATGAGTCTTATTGAGCTGTGGGCCTAATAACTTATCTGGTCTATTTCTTGTACTCATTATACCAAATGTAGATGATGTACTTTAATGCCACAAAAATAGTTCGAAATCTTTAATAAATTGCCCGATTTTCTAGCCTTTTGCCCACAGAAAGTGATTTTTGACATACTGTCTATATAGCCTACAGAAACTTTGTGTTAACTGTTGAACAAAGGCTGTATTCAAGACTTAAGGAAAATAATTCGACTGAAAATAATATGTTACGTATGAATTAAAATATTTATGGCTCCAAAAATATTGAAATTTAAAGACTAATATAAATTGTTGATTTACTTCTTCTTCTTTCTTTCGTAAGACAAATTCCAAAGATAAATTATTATATTATAACAATATTCCGCGCGTGCACCAACGGAATATAAGAATTCGTTGAATTTCAACCAATCAGACTCATCTATCAAAGCAATATTGTTGATTTTATATTTTCACTTTCCTTTTGTCGTTGATGTTTCGCAATTGCTTCCACAAAACAGTTAGGAATGTCATAACCAAATTAGCCTTGATTGTTATGCTCAGAAATAATTAATCAGCATCAAGTACATTCCATTTCGTACAATATTCTGGTCACGAGACATAATCATATACTTTGTCTTTTCGGGATTTACTTCCAAACCTATCGCTTTACTTGCTTCAAGTAAAGTTTCCGTGTTTTCCCTAATCGTTTGTGGATTTTCTCCTAACATATTCACGTCATCCACATAGTCAAGAAGCTGATGTAACCCGTTCAATTCCAAACCCTGTCTGTTATCCTGAACTTTCCTAATGGCATACTCTAGAGCGAAGTTAAAAAGTAAAGGTGATAGTGCATCTCCTTGCTTTAGCCCGCAGTGAATCCTTTAATATATATTACTAAAAAAAAAAAAAGAATGTACAGTCTTTCACGAGGCACTGGTTATCTACATTTGGTGTAATTATGCAGTGATTTTGTATTTCGAAAAGGAAGAGATTTTGTATGAAACTGTTTTTAAAAATTCATCACACATACAAAACAAGACAAGACTTTCATTAGTTGGGACTGGGGGTTCTTTAATGAGAAAGTACAACAAATTTCACAATTTTGTCATTTTTAATTTTCATGGTCGTCAAAACATCCACCTTCGTGTTGATTAACATTTGTGCCATATTAATTGCTTTTTGTTTTCTTTCTGGCCTCACTTCAGGAAGTTAACACTTTCAACATTGTGCCTTTTAAATGCCTGACAGCTATTGCATACCGGAGGTTTTAAATGGGCCAGCAAAAAAATTAATAACTTTGTCAGTTTTAAAAAGCTATAAATGTCAAAATGTAACCCTTGTAAATAAACTTATGCTTTGTTGTACTACTCGGTTTCGAGTTCTCCATACCCTACTCATTGTGAAGTCAGCAGTAGCAAGAAGGGGGGGACGACTAACAAAGTATGGAAAGGAGTATTTTATTAATACAAGGAATATACCCATGTCCCTCAACAATTCTATAACAGATTCTGTGATTTAATTTATCCGTCGATACAAAAAATAAAATATTTGGAGTAATTTATAGTACACTGGGCTGAAAAAGAAATGCCAGTACGAAATTATATCGTTTTTTTTTAATTGGGTTATTTTACAACGCTGTATCAACATCTAGGTTATTTAGCGTCAGAATGATATGAAGGTGATAATGCCGGTGAAATGAGTCCGGGGTGCAGCACCGAAAGTTACCCAGCATTTGCTCGTATTGGGTTGAGGGAAAACCCCGGAAAAAACCTCAACCAGGTAACTTGCCCCGACCGGGAATCGAACCCGGGCCACCTTATATATATCGTTTTCCGAGGACTTTAGCAAACATGACAAGGTGGAAAGCAATTTTCCTCAGATTAGTTTTTAAATAGTACATTATGCAACAAGCCTATAATGGTAGTAATTAAGACGCAAGTATGTTTGTTTATGAAACTCGCTTGCGCTCGTTTCATAATTTTCATAAGAGCGTCTTAATTACCATTATAGGCAAGTTTCATGCGACTTTTTATACTCGACCATATTTCTAACTTGAAATTATTCAAAATTAGATCTTATGGTTATGTGCGAACTGACCTGAAATATGAGATGTGCGCAGACGCGAAAGTATTGATTTTTTCCGAGGCCGAATGTCATTGACCTTGACAGAGAATAAGATGAACATTAGTCTGATATAACCTGGAAATTGATTTGGAATTGAAAAAGGAGATGACAAATTGAATTTATTTGAATATTATTTACAATTAACGCTAATTATTATAGTAACAGAACATAACCTTCTGCGACACTATTGGATTTCCTCCGTGACTTTTCGCTAATTGTCTTTCGATTGCATATCCGGGAATAATCGATACTTGCGGTTTTATAACGGTACAAAGCTGACTTGTCATTGGCTGAACACCTGAACTTTAATGAATAGATGTACTTTAATGACAAGCATTAAAGGACTGCTACCAGGTGTATGATTACTACATTTCGGCATGGTCGAGCATAAAAACATGTAAATACGACTTTTTTTAATGTGTTCACATTATTATTTAATATGACTTGATTTTATATTTATCCATATACTTTTACCTTACAACATTACTAAGAACACTACACGAAAATAGTGAAACTGCAGTTTATATGTTATTCCACAGCCTTCCTAACTATTCCATAGATGCTGTCATTGTTACAATCGATATATAAGGCCAGTTACGTTTCATATTGTATTAACAAAAAAATTTATTAATTTTATTATGTAATGATAACAGAGCAATAATAGAGTTTATGTACAATGCTTTCTGTGTATCTCTACAGGGTGAGTAAAAAGTATGGAACAATGCTTATAACTTTCTTATTTATAATTTTATGAAGAAACTGTTTATACAAAAGTTGTAGGATATCAAAGCAGGAATATTTTGAACATGTTTTGAACATGCTTTTCATTTATAAAGACTGTGACAATGAGTCTGTTTTTTTTAATAGCACCATGTACTTATTTCTCCATTTTTGGATTCTTCAGGTCTCAGTACGTACAAAATCATATATATATATATATATATATATATATATATATATATATATATTGCCATTTATATACTACTCGTTTGTAAAAATTACCTCTTTTGATGGCAATGTATGTCTGATAAATAAAGGAAAATTTTTATGTTTGCGTACATCAATTTGAGGAGGCTTTGGATTAAACAATTTCAGACAAAACTTATACAGTAGAAACAAGTGAAAAGAAGTAATAAAAACAGTTGAAAAACAATATTAATATTATTTAAACTTATAATTAAAAAAAAGACACATTGTAGGATATGCACCATTAAAATTTAACTGCAGCAGTAATGCAATACATGGATTTTAAAGCAAGAAAATCCACTAAAACAAAAATTAGCATTGTTGTGTTGCATTACATGTTGATTTCAGTTCACAAAATATTCTCAAAATGGCCCCTCATTTACTGCCAAAAATTCATAGCTCCATCTTTGAAATTGTTTAATTTTTAACCATTGTTATTCAATTGTTTTATTAGCTTTATTCACTTGTTTCTATTAGCTTTTGTCTGCAAATGTTTAATCCAAAGCCTCCTCAAATTGATGTACTCAAACATAAAATTTCCCTTTATTCAGTACACATACATTGCCATCAAAAGAGGTAATTTTTACAAAATAATAGTTTATAAATGAAAAAATATATATGATTTTGTACATACTGAGACCTGGAGAATCCTAAAATGGAGAAATAAGTACATGGTGCTATTAAAAAAAACAGATTCATTGGCATGGCCTTTATAAATGAAAAGCACAGTACTTGAAAATATGTTCAAAATATTCCTGCTTTGATATCCTACAACTTTTGTATAAACAGTTTCTTCATAAAATTATAAATAAGAAAGTTATAAGCATTGTTCCATACTTTTTACTCACCCCGTTCGTTTCCTAAGCGAAATCCTCGTAACAAGATAATATTTTAAATTGATAGCGACTTCAACTCGGAATTTCTTTTGTAGCCCAGTGTACAATACTAGCGCAACCAGCCGGAAAGTGTTACTGAAGTCATGAAATTAAGGTATTCCTATTTGCTGATCAATGTATAAGCCTACTAATTGTTGAATATTTCATTGCAGATCCACTATCGTCATGGAAGCTCTAGAAGTCTTGCTGAATTTCCAACAGACAGCAGAAGATTGCAAGTCTCCAGTTGCCATAGCAACCAGTGTACTTATTTGAGTCTCCTAGAATCAAATGAAATATGGAATTAAGGTATGTTTCAGTGCAGAATTCTGCAGGGAATGTGATAAACTACTAGTTTGGAATCAAAATGGAATTTATCTGCCTTAACTTCAGTAGTAAAATCACCGTTTGAAGTGTAACTGCATTAATTGTTCGTATTTTATGGCAAATCAGATTTTTAAATAAAGTGCAGTTTGATTCTAGGTGACTCATTTTTAGAGTAAGGCTATATTATTTAAGTAAGTTTATGCTCGACCATGCCGAAATGTAGTAATTATACACCTGGTGGAAGTCCTTTAATGCATGTCATTAAAGTACACCTATTCATTAAAGTTCAGGTTTTCGATCATTCTCGGATATGCAATCGAAAGACAACTAGCAAAACGTCACGCAGGCTGGAAATCCAATACTGTCTCAGAAGATTATGTCCTGTTACTATAATAATTAACGTTATTTGTAAATAATATTCAAATAAATTCAATTTGTCATCTCGTTTTTCAATGTCGAATTCAATTTCAAGGTTATATCAAGTTTAACGTTTATCTTACTCTCGAATTTATATCAAGGTCGTCGACATTCGTTGCCCGGAAAAAATCAATACTTTCGCGTCTGCGCAAATCTCACAATTTACGAGATTGCAGAAGGTCAGTTCGCTCCCCAGTCACATAAGAATAACATGAATACTTATGAATAATTTCAAGTTAGAAATATGGTCGAGCATAAATAGTCGTAAGAAACTTGCCTATAATGGTAATTAAGGCTCTCGTATGAAAATTATGAAACTCGTTTGCGCTCGTTTCATAAACATCCTCGCGTCTTAATTACTATCATTATAGGCTCGTTGCATAATGTACTGTTACAAATCTGTGACTCAGTTTCAAAACACTGTCTTGTTTTATCTGTAATGTATTTGGATAATCATTAATAAACTGTAGATTTGATCTCAAAACTTGCTTCATCAAGACTGAAGGTGTTGTTGGTCTTTGTACAACGGATTTTTTTTCGTAAACTACAGGTGTCTGCTGTTCTGCAAAGATTTGGGATGGAGTTCTTTAAATTCGCCCGCTCCGCTGCTGTCATGGTAACAGTAAGTTACTGACACTCAACTACTATTTACATTAATGAAGAAATTTCACCCAGCAGCGATGCTACTGTCTGTACAGTAACGAAGAATCACTGATCTGCTATATAATAGTAATATACGTTACAAGAGCGGTATGTTGACGTTTTCATGTTCGAGGAAAAGATTGAAAAAGCGAAACGTAGTTGAGCTTTTTTAATTTCCGAGAACATGAAAACAAACATACCGCTCGTGTATCGTATATTATTTTGTGCGAAGATCGTTTATTACATACCTGAAAGACGAATTTCTAATTAGTTGCAATGAAATCTCCATGTTGGTTTCTGTTTAATGACGCCAACTTCGGAACACCAAAATATCTTTCTTCCACATTGTTGCTGTAAAATGTTTTCTGTGTTTACTATACTCCAGCAGGCCGTGATTTAAGTCTGTCTTTCCCCCCCCCCCCAGTCTATAAATGCGAACTTAAAACAAACGGTAAGGTTATGTAATGATTTATTTTTCATTTTAATATTTTAACAATATTATTTATATAACATATTGCAGTAATAACATCAGCATCTGGAATCTTGTTGATTTTTTCACGGCTTCCTTAATGTTACTTCTATCAGGAGTGCAATAAGTTTCGTAGAGTAGTAGGCTTTACTTAATGTTTGCAAATATTAAAAAACAATAATTAACATTGCAATTTAGGTGAAATTGCAGTGGTAAGTTTCCAATTTATAATTATTACTATGTTAAACGTCTCTAAAATTAATATGTTAAAAGATTAAAGCAGTAAAATGAATGTCGCGCTTAAGCGATAAGAAGAGGGAAATTGTTATATGTGTTACGTTGGGAATACTAAATGTGGTATTTCACACTTACCGCGTATTGGTTCTGTGCGGAAAACAAGCAAATACGCACGATCTCGCACAAAAGTTTTTGAGAGGGCTACATAAGGAATTAACTCAGAAAAATAAATAATTGCCTTAGAATTAGAACATTTATAAAATTAGTGTACGCAAATGAAGTTCTAATCGAATTTCAATATGGAAGAAATAAGCTTACGACGTAAGAAAGAACTACGGTGATGCGCTATTAAAAATAGTAGAATTTTGACAAATTTTATCATGTTTTATTTTCTCGCTAAAAAGTATGGTTTCATGAATATTTTATTTCAATATCTTAATTATAAATATACTTTTATATAATTGATACAAGCTGTGTTAATGTATGAATTATGTGTAACCAAAAACTTTCAATTCAATTATCCAAAAAAAAAAAAAAAAAAACAATCTACTTATGTTTTCAGTGAAAAGACGTATTCATTTATTTCTCAGTGGTTAAAGCTAGAGTGTTGAAACTTGACATACTTACTCATTAATATCTCTGTTGTAAAATAGAGTATTTGGTTGGCTGTCCTATAGTATTATTTTATAGAATTATACGTAAAGTAGTGGGCTATTATTTTTTATTATTTATGTTTGAACATTGAAGATATTTTACATATATATATATACATATATATATATATATATATATATATATACACACACAAATGAACAAATCAGAATAGAACATTACTAATGCTTCATTGCACAATATGCAGTGCTACCGTTAAGAAAAAAATTGATTTAAAAGAAATAATAATTCTTTTAGAAATAGGATTTTCACTAAGAAAATTAAAAAGAAAAGTTTAATTTTTAAATGTGTTTAGACCAAATGAGAAAATATTGAAATTACAATATCTGATTATGATATAGATATGCATATTCAGTAAAAAGTTGAACTCTCCATCTCAAAAATTGTATATTTCAGAAATTTCAATAGCACATCGACTTAAGGTAAGATTGTTAGTGTAGAAAAGTTAAAGTACTGATAGAGAAAGAACGAAGAAAATATAGAAATAATCAGAAATTTAACCTATGAGAACTGGAGAATTAATCTAGAAAGATAAACTTTACTAACCTAGAAATAATCTAGAAAGAATTGGGTAATTGATCTAGAAGTAACAGGAGAATTAACCTAGAAAGATTAACTTCATTAATGTAGAAATAATCTAGAAAGAATCAGATATTCAATCCAGAAATAACAGGAGAATTAATCTAGAAAGATTAACTGCATTAATCTAGAAATAATCTGGAAAGAATTGGATATTTAATCTACAAATAATCCAGAAAGGATCGGATATTTAATCTAGAAATAACAAGAGAATTAATCAAGAAAGATTAACTTCATTAATCTAGATATAATCTAGAAAGAATGGCATATTCAATCCAGAAATAACAGGAGGATTAATCTAGAAAAATTAACTTCATTAATCTAGAAATAATCTGGAAAGAATTGGATATTTAATCTAGAAATAACAGGAGAATTAATCTAGAAAGATTAACTTCATTGATCTAGAAATAACCTAGAAAGAATTGTGTATTTAATCTAGAAATAACAGGAGAATTAATCTAGAAAGATTAACTTCATTAATCTAGAAATAACCTAGAAATAATTGGATATCTAATCTAGAAATAACAGGAGAATTAATTTAGAAAGATTAACTTCATTATTCTAGAAAAATATTCTAGAAAGAATCAGATATTTAATCTAGAAATAACAGGAGAATTAATCTAGAAAGATTAACTTCATTAATCTAGAAAGGATCGGATATAAGAAATAATAGGAGAATTAATCTAGGAAGATTAACTTCATTAATCTAGTAATAATCCAGAAAGGATCGGATATTTAACCGAATCTAGAAATAACAGGAGAATTAATCTACAAAGATTAACTTCATTAATCTGGGAATAGTGTAGAAAGAATTAGATATTTAATCTAGAAATAAGAGGAGAATTAATCTACAAATATTAACTTCATTAATCTGGAAATAATCTAGAAAGAATTGGATATTTAATCTAGGAATAACAGGAGAATTAATGTAGCAATAATCCAGAAAGGATCGGATATTTAATCTAGAAATAACACGAGAATTAATCTTGAAAGATTAACTTCATTAGCCTAGAAGTAATCTATAAATAATTGTATATTTAATCTAGAAATAACAGGAGAATTAATCTAGATAGAATCGATTATAAAGTCTAATAAGAATTAGAAATTATAATAAATCAGTGAATTAATGTAGAAATAACTAAGAAGTAATCCAAAAATAAATAGAGCATTATTAAATAATATTTAGATAATTCATCGAGAAAAGTTAAAGAATTAACACAGAATTAGGGGTGAACCGCGTCGTCATTTCCGTTTTGACATTTCACTCTCTCCCCTCCTCAGCTCATTACACAGTCGGATCGCGCCTCAAACAGATTACACAGCGGGACGAACGTATTAGAGAGCAACAGTTAGATTACTAGAAGACGCCGCTAGGATCGCTCTCGTATTCCACTGCCATAGTGTTGACTTCGGCACCATAATTCATTGCGACAACAGCCATTTTGTTACTCATTTAGCAGTTTAATTCCCAGTTGTTGTATCTTCATATTTTGAACGGTGTTTTAGCGACTTTCGGTGGTTTATTTGTAATGGCTAAAGAGTTATCCATCCACTCTGACTTATTTCCACAACTTGATATCAAAATAAGAAGAAACTATTGTGCCATAGGCAAAATAATATATCTGTTATCTGAAAGTACGAGGGGATCCAGGAAATAACGACCGTTTTGTTGTAATAATTAAAAAAATATATATTTATTTGAAAAAAACAAAGTCTGTTACATAACTGAAGCTTCCTTTACTTCTCTACATAATCACCACCTACATTTAAACATTTGTCGTATCTGTTCACTAGCTTTAGAATTCCCGTGTTATACTCCTCTGCCGCCAGTTCATTAAGCCAGGTGTTCACTGTCTTCTTCAACTCTTCATCACTTCCAAAACGCGTACCACCCAGAAAGCCTTTCAGCTTAGTGAAAAGGTGAAAACCGCTAGGAGCAAGGTGTGGACTATAGGGCGGATGATCAAAGATTTCCCAACCGAATTGATCCAGCAATTCTCGAGTTGAAGCAGCAGTGTGCGGGCGGGCGTTGTCGTGAAGAAGCACAACTCCTCTCGAAAGCATTCCTCGCCTCTTGTTTTGGATGGCTCGCCGTAGTTTTCGTAAAGTCTCACAATAACGATTTGCATTGATCGTAGTGCCTTTTGGCATGAAATCCAGCAAAAGAACACCTTTGCGATCCCAAAAGATAGTAGCCATGACTTTTTGTGTTGAGAGAGTCTGTTTGAATTTTCTCGGTTTCTTGGGTGATGAGGGATGATGCCACTGACGTGATTGGCGCTTGGTTTCTGGGGTGTTGTGAGACACCCAGGTCTCATCACCAGTCACAATTTGATCAAGAAAGGCGTCTCCATCTGTGTGATATCGAATCAAGAATGTCAATGCTGTGGCCATTCTCTGAGTTTTGTGTTGGTCACTCAGTTGCCGTGGAACCCATCATGCACAGATTTTGTGGTGGCCAAGATGTTGCGACACAATTTCACCAAGCAAAGAACGAGAAATGTCAGGAAAGGCAATATGCAATTCGTCGAGTGATGTGCGCCTGTCTTACAAGATTCTGTCGTTCACTTTAGTCTTCAGGTCTTCTGTGATGAGTGATGGGCGTCCGGGTCGAGTTTCATCGTGGACATTTGTTCGCCCATTGTTGAACATTTCGCACCATTTTCTCACATTTCTTTCATTCATTACAGTATCACCATACACTTCTTTCAATTGCCGGTAAATTTCTGCAGGTTTCAAAAGTCGGACATTCAAAAATCGAATCACACTCCTCACCTCACAGTCGGCGGGATTATCAATCACGTCGTTCATTTTGAAGTAACACAAAATGCACAATGGCGACTTGTTGCAACCAGTACTCACAACATTATGAGAACACATGTTAAGGAAGCCAGTTGACCTTCAAACAAGGAAGGGGAGTCAGCTGCGCGGCGGGTATGCGCTAACGGTCGTTATTTCCTGGATCCCCCTCGTAATATGAGAAAATTATATGTTTTTCGTTCTCTCTTAACAATGATATCAATATATAGGCGCTGCATCCCTGCGGCGCTGAGTGGTTTAGACTATCAATCTGTCACGTAAGTATTTAAGATTCGAGTCTCTGTGAGGAATTTTTTTATTGAAAAATAATAAATAGTAACAATTATGGAGGACGAGTCAGCAGTTGAAGTTTTCCTCGATTCATATTATCTCTTCGAAAAAGATAACAAATGGAATTATAGAGATTGTCACTTTAAACGGGGAGCGCTACTACATTATGCTATAGTACTCAGTCACCCCTACGCGTAGGAATGACAACCTGCGAAACATAATATTCATGCAAGATGACGCACCGTTCCACATCTACACTCCTGCAAAACAATTACACGCATCTTTCACGATCGTGTTATCAGAAGACATTTTTCCAACAATATGGCCTCCACGATCTCCAAATCTCATTCCAGCCGACTAGAGGTGTCATTTATGTGGCACCAGGGACAATTGCCCCCCCCACCTCGAGTGTAAGATTCTGCTGACCTCTGGAAAAAGAAATAAGGAAGTGCTTTGTGTGGAGTGTGGCATTGTATGGGGAAAAAAGATGGACATTACAATGAAGTGAACAGAAGCGACTAGAAGCATTTGAAATATGGATATGGAGAAGAATGGAACGTATGAAATGGACAGACAGAATAAGGAATGAAGCAGTGTTGGAAAGAGTGGGTGAAGAAAGAATGATGCTGAAACCGATCAGGAAGGGAAAAAGGAATTGGCTATGTCACTGGGTAAGAATAAACTGCCTACTGAAGGATGCACTGGAAGAAATGGTGAACGGGAGAAGAGTTCGGGACAGAAGAAGATATATGGGAGACGACATTAAGATTTATATGGATCATATGTGGAAAAGGTAGGCAGAAATTAGGAAAGATTGCAGAATATTGGATTTTCAATGAAAGACCTGCCCTTGGGCAGAAAATTATGAATGAATGGCCTATTGTAAATAAAATCACTTCTTCGTTAGTTGAAATTAAAACTTCTTTATTGATAAAATTGTGTGTTTTCATTTGTTCGCATCTACGTCATATTAACAAGAAAGCGTTATTTAAATTATATATCCGATACATTGTATCGTGTAAGTAGGATAAGAAATTAAAACTAGTTCTACGTGTGCAAATTGAAAACAGGCCTACACTGTAAAATGAGGTGAATTTGATCATAAAAGAAACAAAAAATACCATATCAGTCATATTTTTCACTTGAAATAATAAAAAATTCTTAAGAAATTAAAAAAAAAAATTAAAAATGTGTTCAGTGTATCTGATATCAGGATTTAATTTTTTGTGATCAGGTCTACCCCAGTTTTCAGTGTGGAAAATAGTCAATTTCAGAGGAAATCGGGAGGCAGTACCTAAGTCACTCCATATATCCTCTAAAAATCTTGCCCCCTCTCAAACAAAAACTGAAATGACTCGCCAGCGGCCGACTTTTGGTTTGGAGTTACCTGAAACGAGTGTTCGGAGCACACCCAACAACCCTACAGCAACTAAAGATGCCATCTCGCAAAAAATTGAAAATGTTCCAAAACTTCTGCAAGTTCTGTTTATGATGACGCAGAAATAAAGGTGTTTGTTGAACAAGAAAACGGCGGGCATATTTCCAATATTTTGTAAACACTAAACTGTATTATTTTCCCAACAGAATGGAATTTTTATTTTTGTTTTTACTATCTGAAATATTTAATACTAGCCGTACCCGTGCGCTCCGCTGCACCCGTTAGAAATAAATATAAAGTAATTACATAATTAAAATAGGACATTTGATCCAGGGAACATTCGTGTTTGATAGAAGGATAAATCGTTCAATATCTTACTTAATTTAATTTGCATCCAAATAATTAAAATGCGATCATTTTGGTCCAGAGACACTCATTTGATGCAATGACAATTCCTTTAACATGTTTCTAATTTTTATTACATGCAACCATAGTTTAATGAACATTGACATCACTTAGATTTAATGTGTATACTTTATTTTACTTGTTATAGATTTCTATTAAATTATGGTAATAACTTAATTTTAACACTTGTTTTCAACGTATTCAGTAAATGGCGTTTGGCCCACTATGGTTCTGAACCCTTCAAATAACATAAATTATATTATATAATATTACATTACATATATTATATTATATTATATTATATTATATTATATTATATTATATTATATTATATTATATTACAATATATTATATCAGAAGTTACTATAATAACATTATTGCATTATGTCCATCTAGAGAAACTACACTTTCCGATGGTGAATTAATAATTAATTATACAAATCGGTTAATTTAGCTTCCGATATTACTTCATACAAACACAGAAACATTCTCTGTAGGCTATCGTTCATAGCTTTCGATTGTTGCTGTCCAAGGCCCCTTATAGACGAAGTCATTTGTTTTTTATTTCATTATACGGCCTTAGATGGCAGGTATTTTAATTCTAAAACTCATTTATATCATTAAATATCAGTCCTATCAAACTTTTTGAAGGAATAAAACTTATCGCAAATTATTTTTAAAGAACCTTTTGTTATGTAACATTTTTCACAAAAATCAATAATAAGCGAGATATTTCGATTTATTTAATTCAGGCCCCCTTATAACCCTCCTTTTAATGTAATGTATTTTGAATGCCATATAGCCTAAAATCTAAGATACAACGAACATAATTTATATTCCAATTTTCATCGAAATCCGTTCATCCATTATCGCGTGAAAAGGTAACAAACATACAGACAGAGAGACAGACAGATAGACATACAAATAAAAATTTCAAAAAAGCGATTTTTGGTTTCAGGGTGGTTAATTATATATGTTAGGACCAATTATTTTTGGAAAATCGAAAATTACCAGAAAAATTTCGGCTACAGATTTATTATTAGTATAGATTTATAACGCTTTAAAGTTTAAAGTACCTTTTGATTCGTCTTCATACCTAATAATTTTATTTATCACCTTCCTTTGTTCTCAGTACCTTCATTTTACGTTCTGATATTATAATTTCTGTGTCAACAATGTTGTTCATTGTATTCAATGTCGACCAGTTGGTGAACCTGTTCGTCACAAATTTGTCGTGACGTAATAATGTTTATGAAATGTTTCAGTCTCGCTTGGTATTGCTTTTTGATTATTTGCAAGCGTCCAAGAGAGATCAGATAGAAATGTGCTTGTTAATTAACCTATCAAGGGACATACAATACCGAACTGAGGCGTGGGAGCACACCTATAATTTACGTACGTACGTAGGCTTATTGTTACTATTTATTCCATACTAAATGGCGTGCTAATTTAACACAGTAATATAACCAAGATGTCTATTTATATGTGTGCAATGTAAAGAGGTAAGAAACATTGGTTGTATGTACTAATTTCTGTGTGGAACAGATTTGTTATGTCTCCGCATTAATTTTTGGTAATATATATATAGGGAAAAAAATTCCTATACTTCATATATCATTATTTGTTTTCGGATTATTGAAATGAGAACAAGCTCTAAAAACCTCAACAAACCAAACCTAACCTTCGTCATATTAACCAACGTTTTCTGCCGAATTTAGTATTTAGAGGATTATTAGATATTAGCATTACTTTTGACGAGTTGTTTCTTATGTTGGCGACACTGATTATATACAATTGTGTGCAAAAACGGCATAAATGTAATAGTGGGAAATGGCCTAAAAATACCTGATAATTTATTTTAATTAATCTATTTTTTCTAAGTTGTGTTAGTGCAGTTGTTTCACTTTTGCACTGCGATGGCGTTATGTTTAGGTTAGGTTAGCTTTGCTTATGTTAGGTTAGGTGAAGTTAGTTGAGGTAGGTTAGCATAGACTTGCTTATTTTATGTTTTAAATTATTTTATGTAGAGAGGCATACTTTTTAAGTTCGTATACCTAGAGAAGTTAAATTATTTTAACAAATCTATGTCAAAATATTGTACCCGTCAAATGAGCAAACTTGGAAGAGTGTCTTAACTTGGAACATTATCATAGGGTATTTTCGTTTTGTCACAACGGCAACATAATCTTCGCTTGTTACTTTGTTGTGCAGCACATTGGTTCTATTACAGTTTGGTGTTACTGTGACAAAACGAAAATACCCTATGATAATGTTCCAAGTTAAAACACTGTTCCAAGTTTTCCCGTTTGAAGGTACTTAAAATTGGGTTGAGAGTGAAAATATGCATTCGTGGGCAAAAAAATTATAAGTTTTTTTAATTCGGGCGAAAATTCGACGGTTTTTGTTTTAATTTTTCGGCCAGAAATAGACGAGGAAGTTTATGTAAATAATTACCATACTATTAAAATTATCTGTTGCATACTTCATTTCCAATTAAAAATATTTTTGTATGTGTATTGGTAAAAGTGTTGAATAGTCTACGTGGCGGCAACAAGATGCCTTTTTTTTTTTATTAAAAATGGAATAATTATTCTGTATCATTCTTTACCGGGTGTTCGGGTGATTTCTGACAAACTATGTGGAATGATGTGGTCATATGACTCGGTTAAGAGAGAAGTTTTATATAATATCCTTATTGAATTTGGTATTCCCAAGAAACTAGTTAGATTAATTAAAATGTGTCTCAGTGAAACGTACAGCAGAGTCCGTATAGGCCAGTTTCTATCTGATGCTTTTCCAATTCACTGCGGGCTAAAGCAGGGAGATGCATTATCACCTTTGCGTTTTAACTTCGCTCTAGCATATGCCATTAGAAAAGTTCAGGATAACAGAGAGGGTTTGGAATTGAACGGGTTACATCAGCTTCTTGTCTATGCGGATGACGTGAATATGTTAGGAAAAATTCCGCAAACGATTAGGGAAAACACGGAAATTTTATTTGAAGCAAGTAAAACGATAGGTTTGGAAGTAAATCCCGAAATATCAAAGTGACAAAGTTTATGATTATGTCTCGTGACCAGAATATTGTACGAAATGGAAATATAAACATTGGAGATTTATCCTTCGAAGGGGGGAAAAATTCAAATACTGTATCTTGAAGCAACAGTAACAAATATAAATGACACTCGGCAGGAAATTAAAAGCAGAATAAACATGGGAAATGCCTATTATTATTCGGTTGAGTAGCTTTTGTCATCTAGTCTGCTGTCAAAAAATCTGAAAGTAGAATTTATAAAACAGTTATATTCCCGGTTGTTCTGTATGGACGTGAAACTTGGATTCTCACGTTGAGAGAGGAACAGAGATTAAGGGTATTTGAGAATAAGGTTCTCAGGAAAATATTTGGGGCTGAGAGGGATGAAGTTACAGGAGAATGGAGAAAGTTACACAATGCAGAACTGCACGCATTGTATTCTTCATCTGATATAATTAGGTACATTAAATCCAGACATTTGAGATGGGCAGGGCATGTAGCACGTATGGGCGAATTCAGAAATGCATATAGAGTGTTAGTTGGGAGACCGGAGGGAAAAAGATCTTTGGGGAGGCGTAGATGGGAGGATAATATTAAAATGGATTTGAGGGAGGTGGGATATGATGGTAGAGACTGGATTAATCTTGCTCAGGATAGGGACCGAGTTCAGGCTTATGTGAGGGCGGCAATGAACCTGCAGGTTCTTTAAAAGCCATTTGTAAGTAAGCAAGTCTATTAACCAATATTTTGCTAGTTCGCAGGATGGAACGCGAAGAGCTGGGTAATAACCTCTCATCAGTATACAATACAATCTGAGGAAAGAATGGCTTCGCGGCACAGCTCTGCAGGAACCGTGAAGATTCTCGAGTCGTGGCCCGAAATCTGATGGGCTGAGTGCTCGTGGGTGATAAGTGTGAAGTCGATTCTCGTGTAACACCTCCCACACAGTGCCGTGAGCTCTCCCATGAGCTATTAGAGGGTTCTAGTGGATGGTTTGTCACCTACGCGATTAGTATGGTCTCGTCAAAGGCTGGGGATCTTAGTTTTCGTACTGCAGCTACACAGCTATACTGTTTCCCGTATGCGTTGGTGAATCTCAGGGAATATAGTATACTATAGTAGAGATGAACAAAACTAACTGCCGCTCTCGCTCACTGTGTTCGTTGCATTTTTGTCTTTCGAGTCTCGTCTCGTCATTCTCGTGCGCTTCGAGTCTCGCACATCATTCTCGAAATAGCATTTGGTCGGCGTGGAAAGATTTCGTAACTTTGAATAACATACATCATTGAAATAAATAACAATATAATTAATGTTTAAATGTGACAAGAAGACAAAACAGAACAGTATCTTAGTTATCAAAATGATCTGGTTCTATTATATGATATTACCTATAGTTATATAAATAGAAAAAACGATTCTCAAATAAATTTACATTTATAAGAAACATAAAACATGATGTTAATATCTTTTACTTGAGATTGCACACTTTATTTCATTTTATTTATTTATTTATTTATGTATTTATTTATTTATTTATTTATTTGTTTGTTTATTCATTCATTCACTCATTCATCATTTATTTATTTATTAATTAATTAATTAATTAATTTATTTATTTATTTATTTATTTATTTATTTATTTATTAATTTATTTATTTATTTATTTACTTATTTATTTATTTATTCATGTATTAATTAATTAATTAATTTCCTTATTTATTCACTTATTTATTTATTCATTTATTCATTTATTTATTCATTTATTCATTTATTCATCTATTCATCTATTCATCTATTCATCTATTTATCTATTCATCTATTTATCTATCTATTTATCTATCTATTTATCTATCTATCTATCTATCTATCTGTCTGTCTGTCTGTCTGTCTGTCTGTCTGTCTGTCTGTCTGTCTGTCTGTCTGTCTGTCTGCCTGCCTGCCTGCCTGCCTGCCTGCCTGCCTGCCTGCCTGCCTGCCTATCTATCTATCTATCTATCTATCTATCTATCTATCTATCTATCTATCTATCTATCTATCTATCTATCTATCTATCTATCTATCTATCTATCTATCTATCTATCTATCTACCTACCTACCTACCTACCTACCTACCTACCTACCTACCTACCTACGTATTTATTTATTTATTTATTTATTTATTTATTTATTTATTTATTTATTTATTTATTTATTTATTTATTTATTTATTTATTTATTTATTTATTTATTTTGCTAATAATTGTAACATAAAATATAATATATCCAGAAAAACTTTAGCTCACCACTGAAGGAGTAGAACTCGTGCTCAGGGGCGGATTCCTGAATTGAAATTAATAATTATACAATACAATTTGTCTTATGTCTACAATGCAATTAGAATAATTATATAAATTTAAATCTACAATTTTTTAATTTTTATAAAATCCATACATAACTTTTTTAAATTTAATACTAGAACTATTAGAATTGACAAGATTAGGATATTTAAATATAAATTTGTTATATATTCTTGGGTCTAAATTACTACTATGATTAAATACTGTAGCAGTGTTGTATTTTGGTTCAAACAATCTTAAAGAATTCATACCTTTTGTTTCATAACTATGAGAATACAATTCAAAATTATTTCGATTGATTTCAAACATATGAAAAGAAAATTCCTAGCCTTTTAATAAGGGCCTAGTAATTAAATAAAGACTGGGGAATGGATTATTATACACTGAAAGGTAGAGATAGTGTTTCAAATAAGCTACTTGATTGTTTATACATATATAACAGTTGCCAAAATAGATAAAAGTTCAGTCAAATATAAACAACTGTGGCGATTCAAGGCTGCTTGACGTCCGGGACTTCGGGAGTGATCAATCTCTGCGTCTCGAAACACTCACAAGCAGTCTTTACGTCAACGATGCGACGTATACAACATTGTCGTGCGGGTTTTCGGCTTTGCGGGCGCTGTTAGTCTTGCTTTCTCGATCGTTGTTCATCTCTAATATATATAGGCCTATACTATGTGATGTCTGTTCGGATATCTGGTACGAACAAGAATATCCCATTTAATAAAATAAATTCTATTATTAATAATGAAATAAAATAAAAAAAAACAATAAATATTCTAAGAATATCTAGCCTGAAAATGGCAGCAAATTTAGCTGCTGTTCGTTCCGTTCCCGGTGCTGACATGGCTGCCCGGAGATTGAAACTTTAGCACACGTCTTGGGATTCTGTGAACAGGGATTGCTCTTGAGAAACTCTAGACATCATCTTATAAGATCTAAAATTGCTGCCGCATTAAGAAATAAGGGCTGGATAGTAGAAGAAGAAATCTCCTGTCTAGCTGAAAATGGGTCAACGAGACGAGTAGATATTTTAGCGTACAATGCTGACACTAAACAGGGCATCATTGTGGACCCCACGATACGTTTTGAAGTTGAATGTCATCAGTCAGACGAGGTCCACCTTGAGAAGAAGTCGATCTATGAGCCTACAGTCAGCTATTTCAAGCTGAAATATGCCTTAATTCACGTTGAGGTATTCGGCTTGCTCATAGGTGCTCGAGGGACTATACCAGCTTTTTTCGAAGAATTTCGACGGAAATTTGTTCTGCCAACATATCTGAGGGATGACATTGTGATGATTGTGTTAAAAAAATCCTGCCAAATCCTAATTAATCACATGGTGCCACATTAATAGCAATTGTAATTTTTCACGCTCTTTTCTTTGTTTCCCTTCTTTAAAATTTAATATCTATGTTTACATATGTATAATATTTTTTTTGAGGATATACTGAGTCCGTAAGGGCTACCCTCAAAGAGGAGCAGTTCAATATTATTATTATTATTATTATTATTATTATTATTATTATTATTATTATTATTATTAAGAAATAAATATAATGAAACAAAGTGTTACACATATCTCTCATCTTCTCTATTGTTACCACGTGCTTCACCATAAACAAAATGGATGTCTGCAAGTTCTGCTTTTGTGAAGTGACCCATTGTAACTGCTTAAGAGAAAAGAAGAGCACGAAACTCAGAATGTTTGATAGCCTAAAGGCATGCGTAACATCTGAAGACATTTAACTAATGAATACTTACGTATTATATTGTTTCCCCTTACTGTTTCAACCAAAGGTGGAGACACGTACTAAGAATTGTCTAAGATTTCAGGCGTTTACTAATACAGAATCGGAATGGAGCAAAACGGACTGGTAGGCCTATAGGAAGAACTCGTTGTTATCAAAGATGTGTAGTGTCGTACAGGAACATCACCTTATATGGGTTGATAAGCAAAACTTGTTCCATTTGACCCACATATCACTCTTCCAAATTTGTAAGAAGCTCATACGAACATCCTGTATAATATAGACTATGTTGTCCTTCTCAAATCGTCCCACATCCGTCCACCCTTATCGTGATTTACTACAGTATTATGTTACATTACTTACAGAAAACAAACACCTAGCCACCAGCGTAGCTCAGTCGGCTAAGGCTAAATGGGGACCACTTTTTTAAGTCAGAAGAGTTCCGCCGACCACCTTACTCTTGTTCCCTTCGAAAGCAAATTTATCATTTTTTGTAGCATATTTTAATACCAGTAGGCCTATACTTATATTTTGAAACAGAATTATGATTCGGTACTTTGGTCCTCTGTTATGAATTAGGGTGGACCCTGGCTGGGTTGCAGGCGCGGCGCCAGATGTGCAGAGAAAATATGACGAGAAACACCACGTTCATAGTGCTTTAAATCCCTCTTGTATTACTGAAAGTAGAGTGGGAAGTCGGAAGATGGGTAGGGTAATACATTTTATAAAATGTCAGTACTGGGAGAAAAAGTTAAATTCGATTGCCATGTGTCATTTCCAAACTCTGAGATTTCAAGCTATAGTGCGAAACGCAGTTCGTATGAATTTTAGTTTTTCTTCTGTCTTGTTTGAAGGACCACAAGGGCAGACCTCGAGGACCACAGGTGGTCCGCGGACCATAGTTTGAGAAACGCTGGACTAAAGTACTTGCCTGCCGATCCGGAGTTGCGTTCAGGCGCGGGTTCGATTTCAGCTTGGACTAATTACCTAGTTGGGATTTTTCCTAGGTTTTCCCCAACCGTAAGGCAAATGTCAGGTAATCTATGGCGAATCCTCAGCCCCGTTTCACTAAATATATTATTTCGCTATCACTATCCCATAGACATTAAATAAGCTCGTAGTTGATACAGCATCGTTAAATAACACTTTCATTTACTATTTAATTCACTCTCTATTTTCACTACAATTACTATTCTCTTTCTTTTTTTACTCCTATGGCAAATTATTTTTCATGTTCTCTATCCTTCCTGATATTACATTTCTTTCTTCTTCTTAGCCCCTACTAACTTGTATTTGGCTAATCCCTACCCTACCTCATCTTACTCATTAATTCATTACATTACGCGCTATTCTTACATTCTTATTAAATTTAAACACTAGGCTATATTCTCTCACAATTACTCATACTAAGGCATATGTTTTTCGCTTACCACTAACAAGATGCAAATTCAGTAAAACCCCGCACTATGTATTATGAAAAAATTCCATCCAGACACCGGCGTGGCTCAGTCGGTTAAGGCGCTTGCCCGCCGGTCTGAAGTTGCGCTCGGGCGCGGGTTCGATCCCCGCTTGGGCTGATTACCTGGTTGGGTTTTTCCGAGGTTTTCCCCAACCGCAAGGTGAATGTCAGGTAATCTATGGCGCATCCTCCGCCTCATCTCGCCAAATAACATCTCACTATTACCAATCTCATTGGCGCTAAGTAACCTTGCAGTTGATACAGAGTCGTTAAATAATCAACTAAAAAAATTCCATCCGAATAGTTCAGAAGTCCCTGGACAGACGGACGGACGACATTTTGAAAGCCGCATTTTTTTGTGTCAGTAATCCTGAAAACGTATTCTCTTTTAAAATCATCCGTTTTTGGAACATTACAACGCAGTTATGTCCTTAACCCTTAAATTGGCAAACTTCATTTCTCACACTAGTTTATTAAACCTTGTCGGACCGTAAAGAAAACAACTATCGCAGTGTCCATATTTTATATGTTGTACAATATTATAGTATTGTGACATTTTAATTTTCCTACTAATTTTTTTCTATTGTTCTATTAAAATTATAGCATACTAGAGGCTTGTGAAGCAAATGCTGCAAACTAAGTTCATTAGTCGTTCAAATAGAAATTTTTCAGATTTATTTTCAATGAAAAATACCAGACATTTTGAAAGTTATTTGCTTCCATAATAATGAAACATACTCCCTGTGAATGGTTTTTATGTCCAATACTTTTTCTTGAATCTATGTATCCTATGTCTCTTGAGTTTCAACGCGAAAACGCTAGTAACAATGAAAGGGCGATCAGTGGGTTTTTCATGTGGGAGTAAATCAATAGCTATTTCAGGTCATAGTGGATGTAAAATTCAGGTCTGCTATGCTTTGGAACAATAGACATAGCATCTTGGTATAGCTGCTGCATGTAGAGCTTGAAATGTAGAGGGTAAAATCATTTTATCCTGCTAAGAGATCTTGCTGAAAAGATCGGGAGACTACAAAATTTTGTAGGCCTCTTATTTTATCAGTAAGTAATGCCTTTTGGTCTTTCCTTAGGAACTGTAATTTTTGCGCTCTCTCGAGCCAGCACTGAAGAGAATGACGCATATAAATATCTACACCACACCGCCATTAAGTATATGAAAAAAACCCAACCCGACTTGATTAATAACTATAAAAATATTTGCTTTTTTATATCAATATTATTATCTTACGTAAGTTTTGTAGTTATGAACTACATAGCCGCCACTCCGTAAATTATAGAAATGAAGAGCTAATTTAAGATATTCTCTATTCTATAACCCCAAAACGTTTCACTTTCATATCATCAATATAGCATTAATATGTATAATATTAATGAAAAGTAGTCACGTCATGGCATACTATAATAATATTTCATTTCTAATGATAATAATGTCATCAAACCACCTCAAATTTTGTAGATTTTAGTGTCCAATACACAGCTGTACTCAGAAAATTACACACCGCAGAATCAGAACTGTAAATTATTTTTAGTAAGTCTTGAAGTTTTTAATAATCAATTGAATTTGAGCTCTAAATATGCTCGCAATCCTGCAGGTCATGGCCTTCATGTAATATCGTATTGTTTATTATAGTGTGTATTTTGTTTTATACTGATACCCAATTAGTTCTCAAAACTGACGAAAGATGGATTTTGGAAAATAGGAAAATTATGTAGGAAAACTAACGCTTCACTGAACGTTACTATTTTTCTGAAAAACTTCGGGTTCCAAGCTTCAAAATGAGGGGCCATTTATTAAAATCCGTTTAGCCGTTTTCCCGTAATTTCTTTACCAGTTCAAATTATATATATATACAGTCTTACTAATAAACAGTGTATAGTTTTTATACGAGACTTATGCAGAGTTGGGACAGAAAACATTACTAATAAACCATGCAGAAGCGATGGACGTATAAACAGGCTGTAACTATACAATGGGAATTGCTTTGCAGTAGTTATATACACGAAACCCCTTGTTTAAGCGTCGTATATAGAGAAAAAATGGCCGCCCCTCTAACAGCTGTTCGTATCGACTGTCATTTTATGATGATGGTGGCCTTGTACCCTCAGAAGAACAAACCAAAGAACACAGAAAAATTAGAATAATATTGCTGTAGCTTGTACTCTTTGACCAAAATATAGTGTGGTAATCGATTAGAGCCAGTTGTACTATCGATACTTAACACGCCACATTAGAGTGCTCTACCGGATGCAATAGAGAACCTCAGATATTCTCTTATCTTTCGTAGCGAAGTAATGACGAAACTATGACGTAGCTGTGTAACAGTTGTACTGTTATACACGACGTGTGTAGTGATTATTAGTAAGGAATTTACACACGACTTATAAACGAGCTACTCATTGTATAAGTATAAGACAATTAAACGTCTGTATATAGAGTTTTTATTAGTAAAACCGATAGCCTATTAACCTGTTGTATCCTATAATATACATTGTCAATTTAAGGGTTAATAAGCTCATGTAATGAGGAAATAAACCGTAAATAGTATAATTACACACGAAGTACGTTATGAGCCTGCGATTTAACGCGTAATCCCACTGAAAAATAAACACACTCGTACGTGGAAGAAGATGCACACTGGATATCAGATTGCTCCCACCCACCCCATCCCAACCCTGTGATTATCTTTCCAATAAGCGCAGCAGCTGCCACTTGCGATTCATTGCGATCCGATATTAACTGCGAGCCCATTGTGCGTTCGACAAGCCGTTCATCTCCATAATAAAACAAAACACTGACGCGCACCGCATCATACAAGTTACATACATACATAGGGCTTTCCGCAATACGAACCGGAGGCACAAAAATTCAGTCGAGAGAAAGACGTTAACTGCAATTGATACGGTGATGATGATGATGATGATGATGATGATGATGATGATGATGATGATCATGATCATGATCATGATCATGATCATGATGATGATATAATAGTGGCGGAAAAGTTCGGAAAATATCTATTTCACAGCCACCATGAATATCACAAAATCTACGAGTATTTTGAATCGAACTCTGATCCCTTTGATCAATTAATAAGTACAAAGACACAGGCTGGAATGGCAAAAATGTTTGAGTAGCTCTATCTATCTATCTATCTATCTATCTATCTATCTATCTATCTATCTATCTATCTATCTATCTATCTATCTATCTATCTATCTATCTATCTGTCTGTCTGTCTGTCTGTCTGTCTGTCTGTCTGTCTGTCTGTCTGTCTGTCTGTCTGCCTGCCTGCCTGCCTGCATGCCTGCCTGCCTGCCTGCCTGCCTGCCTGCCTGCCTGCCTGCCTGCCTGCCTGCCTATCTATCTATCTATCTATCTATCTATCTATCTATCTATCTATCTATCTATCTATCTATCTATCTATCTATCTATCTATCTACCTACCTACCTACGTATCTATCTATCTATGTATCTATCTATCTATCTATCTATCTATCTATCTATCTATCTATCTATCTATCTATCTATCTATCTATCTGTCTGTCAACACGTCTACATTTCGCTCTTACTATTATTATCATTGTTATTACAGTAAAGTAAAACTAAAATTAAATCCATGGCGCTACAGCCCTGAAGGGCCAAGACCGACGAGTCGGCTGCTGGCCTCACGTCCACATGCCGAAGCAGAAGTGGACGATCATCCAACTATAATGGAGGTATCGTGTGGTTAGCACGATGATCCCCCCAGCCGTTATAGCTGGTTTGCGAAACCGGATTTTCGCTACCTATCGTAGCTCTCCAAGTGCATCACGACGCTGGGTGGGCACCGGTCCCATACACTGGCCGAAATTTCATGAGAAAATTTCTTCCCTCACGAGGACTCCAACCAGCGCGCATTCCGTAACGCGGATCCTAGGCAGGATGCCATTGACCGCGACGCCACGGCGCGGTATTATTATTATTATTATTATTATTATTATTATTATTATTATTATTATTATTATTATTATTACTTTATTTTCTGTATTTATATTATTTATATTTGCTATGTATTTTATACTGGCTGAGTGGAAGAGAAGGCTCTGCCAGTAAAAATAAATAAAATAAATAAATGAACAAATAATTTAAATATTAGGAAAGATGATCGTAGTGTCAATCTTCATCACTAGAATGCTTTGTAAACAGTCTTCGAGGTTTAGTTTAGAATCACGATTGAACGTCAACTGGAGAACAAACAAGATGCAAGTGTTCCTTGATAGTACCTGTGCCACGCGCAAAGTATTACATCACGCCAATACGGTCTATGAACAACTAACCTTATCTCTGTATATCCTGGGACAGAATACGGTCCCTAACCATCATTCTTATAACTTGGATGTCTCTCAGACTTATAAACTTAGGGCCACATTCATAGACATTCTTAGCGCGGGCTTCCGGTGGATGATCAATGGTGTTTTACAACAATACAATGGTGTTCACTATTCTTATGCAGATGACACAGTTTTACTTTTTGGTGGAAAAACCTGGTATGATGCATATAATATTTCAAATAATGGACTTAAATTAATAAAAAAATGGTTTGACATAAATTATCTTTCTATCAACGAAAATAAAATCATAATTATTCCATTCTCATTATCTGAAAAATGTAACAAACCTCCTACATATATATTAAGTATTAAATTACATAATTCTAATTGTCTTATACAGTGTAAATGTCCGATTATTAAAGAGTCCTCTGAAGTTAAGTATTTAGGCATAATTTTCGATAATCATTTAAAATGGAACCAACACATTAATTAACATTGTAATAAATTGCGTAAAATAGTATATCATTTTGTTTTATTGAGGAATTGCTTGTCAATAAGTTTATTACGCACAATATATTTAACTTTATTTCAATCGGTATTTATATATGGAATTATAGGATGGGGTAGCTCATTTAAATCCAATTTTAATCCACTTTATTTATTACAGAAGAAAATAATTAAAATATGTCTTCATAAACCTATTGATTTTCCATCTCAAAATTTGTTTTTAGACTTTAAATGTACTTAACGTAAGACAAATTTATTATATTGTATTAATAAAATTCATACATAAAAATTGAAACAATTTTGAATTGCATTCTCATAGTTATGAAACAAAAGGTATGAATTCTTTAAGATTATTTGAACCAAAATGCAACACTGTTACAGTATTTAATCATAGCAGTAATATAGGCCCAAGAATATATAACAAATTTATATTTAAATATCCTAATCTTATCAATTCTAATAGTCCTAGTATTAAATTAAAAAAGTTATGTATGGATTTTATAAAAATTGAAAAATTTTAAATTTAAATTTATATACTATAATTGCATAGTAGACATAAGACAAATTGTATTGTATAATTATTAATTTCAATTCAGGAATCCGCCCCTGAGCACGAGTTTTACTCTTTTAGGGGCGAGCTAAAGTTTTTCTTTACAATTATTAGCAAAATAACAAATAAATAAATAAATTTAGCACGCCCATAGCGCGGGCTAGCGAAATATCTATCGCATTCAGTCTACCACAGTTTATCAGAAAAACAGTCTATCGTTAGCCTGTGCATCTACCACTCAGCACTCAGTCTATCTCTGTTCTCTGTTCATTTGTTTGCTTGTTTTCAAATCATTTAATAAGTCAGTTTGTGCATATGCCTGTATTTGTTTACTCTCAAAGGTTGCAACGCCCCGGGACTGTTGACACAGTTGTGGGTGCTCCTGTACTTCACAATAATAGTTGAACAAATGACGCAGAAAACACCCTTCATCCCCGCCCCGTCCCTTTATTTTGCCACCCAATAAACAGATCAGTGGATTCACCCTCTCGAAATGCAATATCCACACACACTGACGTCCACATATCTGACCCTCTACAAGGGGTCAATTCAATATTACACACCCCTATGCATCTCTTCAACCCTATTTTAATACCTCTCGAAGTCACCCTTATGAACGCATCGTCTCCCTCCCCCGTGCTTTATTACTATGATTATGGGCTTCTTGAAGAAATGCCAGGCAAGAGGGGAGAGCCGGGTCGGCTTGTATTAACGAATTAGGGGCGCAACGTGTAGAGTGGCTTGTCGGCAACATGCGACCCGATCTCTTACAAGGAGACTCTTGAGTGATTTGCTCCGTTTCCCCTCTCATGTTGATTCAACCGTGCTCTTATCACTGTGTCAACTGGTCGTCCTCTCTACAGCTGGAAAGACACGCCAAACAAGCAGTTACCAATCACTGTATCTGTTGACCCCGATCAGATGTTTACTTTTTCTGCGCACCACACGAGAAAAATGATAACAAAAATTGCAACATTGCCCCTTATACAGGGTGTTTCCGAGGTGGTGTTACAAACTTTCAGGGATGATGGCGAAGGGCACATGTATCAATTTGAGAGAAGGGACCCTGGTCCGGAAATGACTGAGTCGAAAGTTATAAGCAAAAATAGTTGTGTGGAAATGGAATTGTAATTTGGCACCACGTGCCCTCCTTCTCTTAACCTTTGGAACAGTCGTGGAAAAATGGTCGGTATGGCATAGTTACTCCCCGCGGTCAATTGGGAGGCCTAGGCATGGCATAGTTGCGCCCCGAAGAAATCAGGTAGTAAAATGGACATGGCATAGTTGCGCCCCGATGGACATAGACATAGTACACAAAATAAATAAATTACTTAAAAATATTGTAATGGTAGCTGCATTGAAATCAGGTACGCTAGCATATGACCAATTTTGCTATTTAAAATAACAATTTTTTTTATCGATCACAAATGAATTCATTTTTCGTTTGTACACCGATATTTTAACCCTACGGTACAGAGTTTCGAAAATTGAAACTTGAAACCATTGTGAATTGTTAACTCTTTACCCTTTTTACTAAACTTAACATTCATTTTAAATTAACCTCACTCTACGCCACAGACGGTGTGAAAATCACTAATAAAATGTCAAGACTGCTAAGGTCCCATATTCCAACGGCTCACTCATTTGAATATGTCAGTTAGTAAAGTACTGCCAACTTCATGGTGTTCATTTTTACGATAGGCTATCGATAATCACTGCATAAACAGTAGAAAAACAGTTAATAAAGTATTGCCAACTTCATGGTGTTCATTTTTACGGTAGGCTATCGATAATCGCTGCATGAACAGTAGAAAAACAGTTAATAAAGTATTGCCAACTTCATGGTGTTTATTTTTACGGTAGGCTATCGATAATCGCTGCATGAACAGTAGAAAAACAGTTAATAAAGTACTGCCAACTTCATGGTGTTTATTTTAATAAATATTAAATCGAATAAGAAATCAATAAGATTGGTTGATTACGAGGCTCGAGTTTCCGTAGTGTCTTTTCCTCTACCTATTTCATCGGGGCGCAACTATGCCATGCCCCTTTTCTCTACCTGATGGGAACGGGGCGCAACTAAGCCCACAAAACAGGGACCCTTTTTTATCTGCTGCATCTTACCTGGCCGTGGGGCGCAACTATGCCCTGCCCAAAATGGTATGGGTCGGATGTCTCCTACGTGAGTACTTGCCCCGATACAATCTGTGAGCTTGTCTACTGTTCCCATTGGCTCATCCGTATTCGAAAATCAGGTCTGCTTATTCCGCTCTCGTGTACTCCTCCATTTCACTAGAACTGATCGACTGGACACTGCAACTAATACACATAGGCTGCACTGATGTCTACAGACTTGCATATCAGGACCGACCATGTCCGTTACACATTACGCTATCTTCATTGCTTTAGTGTAGTTTCCTGTCCCCATCCCTCAGACAGTGCACTGATTGGAATACTGTTAGTAGACAACGTAAACAACGTCAGATGAATACAGTATGTGTAAGATGTACAGATAAATACACATAAATAAGATGTACAGAGGAATAAAATTATTCCATTTTCACACAACTATTTTTGTTTGTAACTTTCGATTCAGTCATTTCCGGACAAGGGTTCCTTATCTCAAATTGATGCATGTGCCCTTCGCTATAATCCCTGAAAGTTTGTAACACCACCTCGGAAACACTCTGTATATGATGTGTTGATAGGGATGGGAGGTTATTCGAAAATAACCGGTTATTGGTTAACCGATTATTTTAAAATTAATTTAACCTGAAGCAAGTTAACAGATAAAAATTATTATTATTATTATTATTATTACTATTATTATTATTATTATTATTATTATTATTATTATTTTACATTTTAAAATCAGAAAATTAGTCAGAAAAACAAAATAAGAGGTTATTTGCAATAGAAATCAAAGAACAATTGAACTGTGATAAGCAATAATAATCCAGGCACCAAAAACCTGTTTCGAGGTATTGGCCATTGAAATATTTTCTTCTTATATATAAAAAATTTTATGCAAGAAGTATTATAACATTCATACTATTACAAAAAAAATAGCATAAACAATAACAAAAAAGGCTAACCGATTTTTAATTATAGACTAGCAATTGAATTAATATTTCGAAGCAAAATAAATAAATGAATTGTACGCAATAAACGAATTTTTGCTTATAAATAACAGCAAAATTCAGATATAGCATTCTTGATTTTTTCCGACTTAAATTAGTGTGCCATCAATAGATTTGTGCAAATGTCTGTTTTTTTTTTTTCAAATTATCGGTTGGTCTATTGTTGCGTAACTCCGTCCAATTTACAATCAACTTTAATGTAAACCAACCAGAAGATAATTTTTTAATGGCCTGTTGTTCAGTTTCTGATAAGCTTGAATATAGGAATTAAATGAATAATATATTTGCCGTCTTAGATAGCTTATCAATTGCTATATGATTATTTATGCTCGACCATGCCGAAATGTAGTAATTATACACCTGGTAGCAGACCTTTAGTGCATGTCATTAAAGTACACCTACTCATTAAAGGTCAGGTCTTTCAGCCAATGACGACTCAGGTTACAACTGTTCAGCCAATGACAGGTCAGCTTTCTACCGTTATAAAACCGCAAGTATCGATTATTCTCGGATATGCAATCGAAAGAGAATTAGCGAAAAGTCACGGAGGCTGGAAATCCAATACTGTCGCAGAAGGTTATGTTCTGTTACTATAATAATTAGCGTTAATTGTAAATAATATTCAAATAAATTCAATTTGTCATCTGTTTTTCAATGTCTAATTTAATTTCAATGTTATCTCTGTAGGTTCTTATGGCCAAGCAAGGTCAATCTGGACATCTGTTCCTCGGAAAAAATCAATACTTTCGCGTCTGCGCACATCTCACAACATACGGGACATTGCTCCAGGTCAGATACAATAAAATTAATAATATCAAGTTAGAAATATGGTCGAGCATAAAAAGTCGTATGAAATTCGCTTATAATGGTAATTAAGAAGCTCGTATGAAAATTATGAAACTCGCTTGCGCTCTTTTCATAAATATCCATACTCACTTCTTAATTACCTTCATTATAGGCTCGTTGCATAATGTACTATTATTCACATAATTAGCATAACATATAAAATGATTTTAATTCGGTGAACGTTTTCGACAGTGATTTACCATCATCAGATCATTAAATTTTAATGTTACGAAGTATGAACACTTTATAAGATTAATACACAAACAATTTCATAGTTAAAAATCAGTTATCATATAAAATGGTTAAAATATGTAAAATGCTGAATGCTAAATAATTTTTTAATGTAGGCCTAACACTGAAAGATTAAAATTAAAGTTAAAAAATTGATGTATGGAAACACCATTAATGTTGTTTCGCTATAATGTTGCTTGTAGATTCTTGTGACTAATGCTAGTGGCAGATTCTTCCAGAAGGAAAATCGTTGCATGTTATGTGGTTCAACCAGGCCATATAATAATAATAATAATAATAATAATAATAATAATAATAATAATAATAATAATAATAATAATAATAATAATAACAATAATGATTTATTTAACCTGGCAGAGTTAAGAAGGCCATACGGCTTTCTCTAACACTCAACCAGGAGTAAAAACTGCGTTACAAAAACACTACAAATTTACAAAGTACACTACAATTTTACACACAAAACTGAAGAAGATAATAATAATGAAATGTAAACAAGTAAGAAGAAATCAGACATAATATATAACATACAGAAAGAAAGAAAAAAGCATAATAAAATGAGAACAGCAGGTCAAAATAAAAAGTATAAAAAATAAGACAGTTATTGATGATGATGATGATGATGATGATGATGATGATGATGATGATGATGATGATGATGTTGATAGTAATAATAATAGTAATAATAATAATAATAATAATAATAATAATAATAATAATAATGATTTATTTGACCTGGCAGAGTTAAGGCCATACGGCCTTCTCTAACACTCAACCAGGAATAAAAACTGCGTTACAAAAACATTACAAATTGACAAAGTACACTACAATTTTACACACAAAACTGAAGAAGATAATAATAATGAAATGTAAACAAGTAAGAAGAAATCAGACATAATATATAACATACAGAAAGAAAGAAAAAAGCATAATAAAATGTGAACAGCAGGTCAAAATAAAAAGTATAAAAAAATAAGACAATTATTGATGATGATGATGATGTTGATAGTAATAATAATAGTAATAATAATAATAATAATAATAATAATAATAATAATAATAATAATAATAATAATGATTTATTTTACCTGGCAGAGTTAAGGCCATACGGCCTTCTCTAACACTCAACCAGGAATAAAAACTGCGTTACAAAAACATTACAAATTGACAAAGTACACTACAATTTTACACACAAAACTGAATAAGATAATAATCATGAAATGCAAACAACAAGTAAGAAGAAATCAGACATAATATATAACATACAGAAAGAAAGAAAAAAGCATAATAGAATGTGAACAGCAGGTCAAAATAAATGAGGCATACAAAGTATAAAAAATAAGACAATTATTGATGATGATGATGATGATGATGATGATAATAATAATAATAATAATAATAATAATAATAATAATAATAATGATAAAAATAAGAATAGTAATAATAATAGGCCTAATAGTAATAATAATACTAATAGTAGTAATAAAATAGTGCAGTACAAAGCATACAATGAATACAATATTTTTAAGCACACACAGTAAGAAAGATTATCATTATATATAGCTCAACTTATCATATTAGAGATATACCATTATCGGAAAATATGAAAACAAAAATATAAAATAAGTTAAATATCACTAGAACATAAAAAAGCGAATAGCAGCTCTCAAAAAATTCTAGCAGTCTCTTGAAAGAGAATGTACCTAATTTATAATTTCAATAAATAAAAATTCAAAATATCCATGTAGGCTATGTCTATCTATCCATCTGTATCTGTATTTTACAGCTCCTTCTTCGAAAACATTGGGCGGATTCTACTCAGTTCATCTGGTTGTAAGCTCACATGACTTGTAGGCTACACCATGTATGGCTGTTAGCCTAGCTGCAGGCGCTGCCCCGTGTCGCCATATTTTCGAGGCGTCGGGTACGGCGGTGACACAGCAATAATGTAACCGTGGGGCGGGGAGCAGTGCCGGAAACCTAATATATTTCACATCAAACGCATGAAGGGAGCCATTATGCGCGAATGCCTGCCTTGGTTTGGAGGCTCTTCTACGTGGTTTGTAATTGTGCCATTACGTTCAACTCGCATGAAAAGGCCGCGACGCGTCTCCAAGGAAAATTCTGATTATGAGCGATAATGGAACAAAGACTGCGCATTATGACAGCGGGGGCAAGGGACGAGGCTTCCAGCCCCCCTGAACGCGGCTCAGCTATTCTTACGATTGTGGTCTTCATGGCACAAACAGTCGTAACTCAAAACTGTACCAACTCGGCGGGTAGGTGAGACTTTTATTGAATTATTTGTCCTTCGCTGTCCCCCGAGCCGAACGGTAGCAGAACTAGTCGCTTTCCCAGACGGCGCTGCGATTGGGCAAGAATCCCTGTCACAATGACGACAAACGCTTTCACATTTTACGTTTTATTATTATAACTAGCCGTACCCGTGCGCTCCGTTGCACCCGTTAGAAATAAATATAAAGTAATTACATAATTAAAATAGGACGTTTGATCCAGGGAACATTCGTGTTTGATAGAAGGATAAATCGTTTATTGTGTTACTTAATTTAAATTTTATTTAAAATATTAAAATGCGATCATTTTGATCCAGAGACCACTCATTTGGTGCAACGACAATTCCTTTAACCTGTTTCTTAATTGTTATTACCAATTATTTTTGGAAAAGCGAAAATTAACAGAAAAATTTGGCTACAGATTTATTATTATGTTTATATTATATTACAAGCCGTACCCGTGCGCTCCTCTGCACCTGTTAGAAATAAATATAAAGTCATTACATAATTAAAATAGGACATTTGATCCAGGGAACATTCGTGTTTGATACAAGGATAAATCGTTTAATATGTTACTTAATTTAAATTACATCCAAATAATTAAAATGCGGTCATTTTGATCCAGAGACCACTCATTTGGTGCAATGACAATTCCTTTAACATGTTTCTTAATTGTTATTACCAATTATTTTTGGAAACGCGAAAATTAACAGAAAAATTTTGGCTACAGATTTATTGTTATGTTTATATTATATTACTAGCCGTACCCGTGCGCTCCGCTGCACCCGTTAGAAATAAATATAAAGTAATTACCTAATTAAAATAGGAAATTTGATCGAGGGAACATTCGTGTTTGATAGAAGGATAAATCGTTTAATATGTTACTTAATTTAAATTGTATTTAAAATATTAAAATGCGATCATTTTGATCCAGAGACCACTCATTTGGTGCAATGACAATTCCTTTAACATGTTTCTTAATTGTTATTACCAATTATTTTTGGAAAAGCGAAAATTAACAGAAAAATTTTGGCTACAGGTTTATTATTATGTTTATATTATATTATATTATATTATATTATATTATATTATATTATATTATATTATATTATATTATATTATATTATATAAAAAGTGTGTTGATAACGGATGTACCCCGATAAGTAAGTTTTCAATTTGTTATGAATCTCAGGAGGAACAAATTTTATTTTACAACAGGGCAACATTATCTGCTTGGCTCATTACCCAAATTTTTTACACTTCATTTAATGCATATGTATTTTATGTATTTTAACTCGATTCAATTGAGCATAGTTAAAATTTGGATTATAAAATAATGAAATGCTAAGCTAACATATTATTATTGCATACTAAATCAATACTTTCTCGTTGTTCGTTAATTCTCTGAGATAAACATTATTTTAAGAAATACAGGAAACGAATACACAGAATAGCCTATCAAGTTGTTTGTGCATAAGAAGCTATTTTAATCTTACCTGTCCTCAATTCACTCAGAAGTTACTGTAATAACATTATAGCATTATGTCCATCTAGAGAAACTACACTTTCCAATGGTGAAATAATAATTAATTATAAAAATCGGTTAATTTAGCTTCCGATATTACTTCATACGAACACAGAAACATTCTCTGTAGGCTATGTTTCATAGCTTTCGATTGTTGCTGTCCAAGGCCCCTTATAGACGAAGTCATTTGTTTTTTAATTCATTACACGGCCTTAGATGGCAGTTATTTTAATTTTAAAACTCATTCAGTCCTATCAAAATGTTTCAAGGAATAAAACGTATCGGAAATTATTTTTAAAGAAACTTTTGTTATGTAACATTTTTCACAAAAATCAATAATAAGCGAGATATTTCGATTTATTTAATTCAGGCTCCCTTATAACCCCCCTTTTGAATAATGTATTTTGAATGCCATATAGCCTAAAATCTAAGTTACAACGAACTTAATTTATATTCCAATTTTCATATACATCGGTTCAGCCATTATCGCGTGAAAAGGTAACAAACATACAGACAGACATACAAACAAAAATTTCAAAAAAGCGATTTTCGGTTTCAGGGTAATTAATTATATATGTTAGGACCAATTATTTTTGGAAAATCGAAAATTACCAGAAAAATTTCGGCTACAGATTTATTATTAGTATAGATTTGTCCTTCGCTGTCCCCCGAGCCGAACGGTAGCAGAACTAGTCGCTTTCCTAGACGCCGCTGCGATTGGGCAAGAATCCCTGTCACAATGACGACAAACGATTTCACAGTATACGTTTTATTCTTATTATTTTCTTTACCCTGGGTATTTACATTAGGCCTACATTTTATTTCTTGTAAAGTCAATTTTTTTTTGTTGTATTTAAGGGGACACTCAACTTAAAAATTGGAGAAAAAGTGTCATAGAAATGAAAAATTAAATTTCTACACTAATTTATATGATAGAACTAAATCAATACGCAGAATTCTTCCCCTATTCATTGAGAAGTCACAGTCAAATGCACAAAGCCAAAAAATAAAAAATGATAATTAAAAGTGATATTTCAATTAATGATTGATTAAAAATTGAAATATTTTTTATTTTGAAAAGTATTGGATCTAATCAGCTGCGATTTTGCATGTTACTTTCCATGTGTATATTAAACGTTTTCTCCAAATTTGAAAAAGATTGGTCAAATAGGAAAAAAGTTCCAAAATATAGTTGAGTATCCCCTTAACAGTAATAACTACAGTAGAAATTAACCCTTAAATTGGCAAATTTCATTTCTCACACTAGTTTATTAAATCTTGTAGACTGTAAAGAAAACAACTATCGCAATGTCCATATTTTATATGTTATACTAGCGCAACATTATCTTTTTTCTTTCTCTTATTAGCTTTCATCGCTTCTCTATTTGTAACTTTTTTTTATTCTGTATACTGCCATTGCTTGTTTGTTTGTTTGTGTACTTGTTTACTTTTTTTCTTACTCTGCTATCTTTCATCACCTATTTGTTCTTGTATTGTTTTGTATGCTTTGTCTAATGGCAACCTCTAATTTGAGGAAGCTCTAGTAAATTAAAAAAAAAGTATTGTGAAATTTTAATTTTCCTACCAATTGTTTTCTATTGTTCTATTAAAATTATAGCATATAGCCTATTGACCTGTTGTATCCTATAGGATACTTTGTCAATTTAAGGATTAAATAACATTGTTGATGCATTACGAAAAGCAAAATCCATAAGCAAATGAAGTTTTCTTTTAAACAACCATAGTCCAAAAACATAAATTTTCAGGAGAAATAAAAAAGTACCTGGCATGGGTGTTCTTGACACTTCAAGTATGAAATGCATCATGCCATTTCTTAAGGTATTGTAGAAACTTGGGAAAACTGAAGTACATGCATAACTTAAATTGCCTCATAGAAATACACGTGTAAATGTAGGTAACTGTGGACAATGGTTGTTTTAAGAAAAAATACTCTGTTGTGTCTGAAGTGTGCCTTTCCTTTAATCTTCTTTTTCTTATTATATCCTGTTTCTTCTTCTTTCGTTGCTTACGTTTCTTTCAAGAGATTACTTCTACATCTAAAGATGACTCCATAACTAATACAATTCACGTGCTAAAGTATTTTCCTCTGAGGTGGCTTTTGCCGCTTACGTAAGAAGCAGTGCTGCCAATCTACTACAGTTTAAAATTATATGGATAAAATAATGTTTCAAGATGGTATGAATGGGATATTTGTAAATCCTGCCATCATCCTGGCTGGACAATGACTGTTTTCACAAAAAATGTATTTGGACTATGGTCGTTTTATGAAAACAACTAAAATCTTCCACTCATACAGCATAGAACTATGGTGTTCCCCCCCCCCCTTACAACTAATTCAATAGATGGTCACTACAATACGCTCATTAGGTTATTATTTCAAATTTGCATTTTTTTAACTATGGGTCTTTAAAAAAATACCCTTCAAGTGAAGTTACATTTTAAGAATAATTTGTATTTAATTAATTCCTTTGAAACTATTAAGAAAATAAAATAATTGTCATTGCATTTCGATGAATTTTAGCCCTTAAACATTATTTCCTTAGACTATATACAGAATGTTTCCGGGCTAGTGTTACAAACTTTCAGGGATGATGGGGAAGGGCACATGTATCAATTTGAGATTAGGAACCCTGGTCCGGAAATGACCGAGTCGAAAGTTACAAGCAAAAATAGTTGTGTGAAAATGAAATAATTTTATTCTTCTGTACACCTTATTTATATGTATTTATCTGTACATCTTACACATACTGTATTCATCTGACGTTGTTTACGTTGTCTACTTACAGTATTCCATTCAGTTCGCTGTCTGAGGGATGGGGACAGGAAACTACACTAAAGCAATGCAGATAGCGTAATGTGTAACGGACATGGTCGGTCCTGATATGCACGTCTGTAGACAGCATGTATGTGTACAAGTTGCAGTGTCCAGTCGATCAGTCCTAGTGAAATGGAGGAGTACACGAGAGCGGAATAAGCAGACCTGATTTTCGAATATGGATGAGCCAATGGGAACAGTAGACAAGCTCACAGATTGTATCGGGGCAAGTACCCACATCCGTTCCATACCATCTTTCCACGACTGTTCCAAAAGTTAAGGGAAGGAGGGCACGTGGTGCCAAATAATTTCATTTCCACACAACTGTTTTTGCTTATAACTTTCGACTCAGTCATTTCCGGACCAGGGTTCCTTATCTCAAATTGATACATGTACCCTTTCCCATCATCCCTGAAAGTTTGTAACACTAGCCCGGAAACACCCTGTGTTTTTCCTGTGAAACGTAAAAGGTCGAGAAATTCATTAGATCCTCTCGTGATGATAGTTCAAGAAAAGAAAGTATAAAAAGTAAGATTTTATGACAAACTAAGTGAGATGCTAGTAAATGTAAAACAATGTAAAGTAATAACTTCATGTTAATTTTCTACCGGCAGTACAGAGTGAGCATAAATGATTGCCCTAGTTACGAAAATTATTTGTGGACTAACGATTTAACATTGAAAATATTTAGATATACAAGTAGATAGAGAAACTCTCCAAGTTTTTTAACATACCTTATAGGTGCTCGATGTGTGCTCCCCTTGTGACCCTGCAGACATCGTCCCATACATGATGAAGTGTATCCATGTCGATTGCAGCGATGGCGTTGATGATGCGGTCGCGTAACTCTGGCAGATTTGCCGGTAATGGAAGTACAAAAACAGAGTCTTTAACATATCCCCACAGGTAGAAGTCACACGATGTTAAGTCAGGGGAACGTGGAGGCCAGGGCAAGATCTGCATCTCGTCTCTCCCGTGCGACCAATCCATCTGTTTGACAATCGGTCGTTTAGAAATGTCCGGACTTCGTTATGGAAGTGAGGTGGAGCGCCATCTTGTTGATACATGAAATGGGCACTAGCACTCTCCAGCTGTGGCATCAACCACTGTTCTAACATATCCAGGTAAGAATGTCCTGACACGGTGAGTTCAAGAAAAAAGAAGGGGCCGTACACCTTGGAGTTGTAAAGTGCACAGAAGACATTAAGTTTCAGGGAGTTACGAATGTGCTCCACGTAAGCCCGACCAGGAGATTTTCTTTTACACAGGCATCTGTGGTCACTAATTGATTGTACCACCGTCTAATGGTCTTGGCGTCTCATGGACCATTATTGAATCTCTCTCGAAAATGTCGCTGCCCAGTTATGACGAATTTTGTGGAATGAAATTCCATTGCTACAAATGCAAACTCAGCACCAGTCGCCATTTCCGTAAATTCAAGTCCTCCACCGGTAGGAAGTGGAACTACGCCGCGGGGATAATTTGAAATAAAACTTTGAGAGATATTCTATTTGGTAATATCAGTACCATTGTTGTATCATTCACGGTTTGTCTATAAAAAAATCCCCAAACTAGGGCAATCATTCATGCTCACTGTGTACTTTTAGTAATATCATAAATCACATTATTGACCCTTGCCATTACCGGGATGGTTTTATAATAATTCAGGTAACATGTGAGCCTCCGAGATGAGTGCACGCACGTCTTGATGAGCGTCCTTGTGAGTGGTGAGGTCGGTGTAAACGGATTCCCACGACGACAGGTGACAGCGCAGCTATCGTCCACCGATCAGCCGCAGGTCCGCATAACGAGGCTTTATGGCCCATAAAATTAGTTTTCAATGGACCCCACAGGATTTCATTGCCCGGGACCACACGCAGGCATTGTTGATGATTTCAGCCACTAGATGTCACGACTAGTCGGCCGGAACAACAAATTCGTGTTCGTAAAACAATGTAATAATATAATAGGCCTATCATTATAAGAAATTAAACTTAACACACTTTGGTTACTAACGCAGTCGACGATGACATTTTAGAGACTGTTGATCTGTAATATTCATTCCACGAACACACTCTTGTTCACGGTGGTCCATAGGTTTCCATGGTAACCACCGAATCCGAAGATGATGGCTTTAAACCTGACGTCCTCACCTATGGAGTAACGGTTAGTGCGTCTAGCCGCGAAACCAGGTAGCCCGGGTTCGATTCCCGATCGCGGCAAATTACCTGGTTGAGGTTTTTCCGGGGTTTTCTCTCAACATAATATGAGCAAATAAAAAAAATCCATTACAAAGTATAAATATAGAACCAATAAAGAAAAAATTCATTAATTAATTTATATATATATATATATATATATAGATAATATCTTATATTAATAAAAAATTGAATTACCAACAAATAACGAGAAAATCCATTACAAAGTATATATATAGAACCAATAAAGAAAAAATTCTCTTAAAACAATGAAACTGGGTAACTTTCGGTGTTGGACATGGTTTCAAACCTGACGTCCACACCTGTGGAGTAACGGTTAGTGCGTCTAGTCGCGAAACAAGGTAGCCCGGGTTCGATTCCCGATCGGGGCAAGGTACCTGGTTGAGATTTTTCCGGGGTTTTCTCTCAACCCAATATGAGCAAATAACAAAAAAATCCATTACAAGGTATAAATATGGAACCAATAAAGAAAAATTCATTAATTTATATATATATATATATATATATATATAATATCTTATATTAATAAAAAATCGAATTACCAACAAATAACAAGAAAATCCATTACAAGGTATAAATATGGAACCAATAAAGAAAAAATTCATTAATTTATATATAATATCTTATATTAATAAAAAATCGAATTACCAACAAATAACAAGAAAAATCCATTACAAAGTATAAATATAAAACCAATAAAGAAAAAATTCTCTTAAAACAATAAAACAGGGTAACTTTCGGTGCTGGACCCCGGACTCATTTCACCGGCATTATCACCCTCATCTCATTCAGACGCTAAATAACCTAAGCTGTTGATAAAGCGTCTTAAAATAACCTACTAAAATAAAAAAATAAAAAAATAAATCAAACCTGACAGAGGACAATTGAAGGGTTTTTTTTAAAAAAACATAGACCAAAAAGGAGATCCTAAAGAAAATTGGTATGGATTGGAAAGAGAGAAGACGGTTCAGTAATCTTTATATGAAACAACGAGTCAAAGTCAGGATAGGAGAAGAAATGTCAGAAGGAAGTGAAATTGGGAGAGGAGTACGTCAAGGATGTCCTGTATCGCCTACCCTGTTCAACATCTACTTGGAGGATTTAGTGAAGAACTGTTTTCAGAACATGGGAGGCGTGATAGTAGGAGGAAGAAGAATAAAGTGTATAAGATTTGCTGATGATATGGCGTTGTTAGCAGAAGAGATGTTTCTAAGGGATATGCTACTGGAGCTAAATGACAGCTGTGAGCAGTATTGGCTGAAGATAAATGCAAATAAGACGAAGAAAAATGAAGAAGGTAAACTTGAGAATTCTAAGTGAGGCAGTAGAGCAAGTGGACAGCTTCAAATAGGCTACTTGGGATGTACTATAAGCAGTAACATGAGCTGCAGCCAGGAAGTCAAAAGGAGGATAGCAATGACAAAGAAAGCATTTAATCGGAAAAGGAGCGCCTTCTGCGGACCTCTGAAAAAAAAAACTAAGAAAGAGACTAGTGAAGTGCTTTGTGTGGAATATGGCATTGTATGGGGCAGAAACATGGACATTACGACGAAATGAAGAGAAGCGAATAGAAGCATTTGAAATGTGGATGTGGAGAAGAATGGAACGTGTGAAGTGGACAGACAGAATAAGAAATGAAGCTGTGTTGAAAAGAGTATGATGCTGAAGCTGATCAGGAAGAGGAAAAGGAATTGGTTGGGTCACTGGCTGAGAAGCAACTGCCTACTGAAGGATGCACTGGAAGGAATGGTGTACAGGAGAAGAGTTCGGGGCAGAAGTAGATTATCAGATCATAGATGACATTAAGATATATGGATCATATGCGAAGACAAAGAGGAAGGAAGAAAATAGGAAAGATTGGAGAAAGCTGGGTTTGCAGTGAAAGACCTGCCCTTGGGCAGAACACTGAATGAATGAATGAATGAATGAATGAATGAATGAATGAATGAATGAATGAGACCAAAAAAATGCAAATTTCAGATATTAAGCACATGGTGAATGTATTGTAGCTGCCATCTACTGAATTAATTGTTAGAGGAAAAAAACACCATAGGCCTATGTTATAGTAGGAGTGGAAATTTTCAGTGGTTTTTATATATAACAACCATAGTCCAAAGACTTTTTTAAACAGTTATTGTCCAGCTAGAACGATGGTAGTATCGAATATCCCATTCATATCATCTTGAAACATTTATCCATACAATTTTAAACTGTAGTAGATTGGCAGTACTTCTTCTTATGTACGCGGCAAAAACCACCTCAGAGAAAAATTCTTTGGCACGTGAATTGTTTTATTAGTTATGGAGTCATCTTTAGGTGCAGAAATAACCTCATGGAAGAAACATAAGCAACGAAAGGAGAAGAAACAGGATATAATAAAAAAAAAAGACTAAAGGAGATGCACACCTCAACCACAACAGAGTACTTTTCCTTAAAACAACCATTGTCTACAGTTAGGCCTACCTATATTTAGTGATGTATTTCTCTGAGGAAATTCAAGTTATAGGCCTAAATGTACTTCAGTTTTCCCAAATTTCTACAACATCTTAAGAAATAGCATGATGAATTTCATACTTGAAGTGTGAACTACCCCATGCCAGATAGTTTTTTTGTTTACCCTAAAAATTTATGTTTTTGAACTATGGTTGTCTTTTTTTAACCTTCAATTGCTTTTTTAGTAGGTTATTTTACGACGTTGTATCAACATCTCAGGTTATTTGCCATCTGAATGAGATGAATGTGATAATGCCGGTGAAATGAATCCGGGGTCAAGCACCGATAGTTACCCAGCATTTGCTCATATTAGGTTGAGGGAAAACCCCGGAAATAACCTCAACCAGGTAAATTGCCCCGACCGGGAATCGAACCCGGGTCACCTAGTTTCGCGGCCAGACGCGCTAACCGTTTCTCTAAAGGTGTGGACAACATGCGTGTCAATAACTATCAACCATTTAAAACAAATTGTGATTTTAACTTGCTTCTAACAAGCCATGAAGAATGTTATCGGCGCCCTTTCTAGCAAAAACTACGGGTTTATCAATGTACTTTCGAAACTGCGATAAAAATGAAAATGTCAAAAATGATCACTTACGCCCTTTAAAAAAATTAAATTCAATTGTATTTGAAGCTTTTGACTGTATGGGCAACATCGTGCAGCTACTTGTTAATCTGCAAATAATACTTTCTATTGGACCTACTGCTATGTTTCCTTACATAAAGTATGGAGAAAGCAAATGCTAATAAACTGTTAATTTTATGGTTATCAAGTCGCAGTAGAAAGTGCTCGAGCGCTGCTTCTTTTATGGACGTGCCGTTCCTTTCCTGCTGTTATCAGCCGACGTCGTAACGGATCTAAAGCTGCTCAAATTAATGTCTGCACGACGGAAGAGAGAAGCAGAGTTGCTGCGAGTGGCGTCGTAAATACAGCAAACTGTTACCTCATACGCTGATCTGTGTGTAGGCTATGTGTGTGTATATACTGGGTGTTCATTTCAAAGTGTGTCATGACGTCACTGTTGTTGGGTCACCGATTTGAAGCGAGTTTCAGTTTAAATGTTAGAGAAGTTGCCTATTATTTAAGGCGTTCTTCAATCTGAACTTGAGAATGTGTACGGTATAACTTGAACGTCGTAGCAACAGATGGCGGTCTGTACGGTCTGTGTGCTACCATAACCTCTTTCGAACTGTGTTTTGCGCCGGCAAGTCGTACGCAGGGTATTTGTTATCATCGGTTGCGTATGGTAACATTCCACAACACAAATCAAATGCTCCGTGTCTATGTTGACCGTCGAAGTTAATGTCAACAAATACGTAAGTAATCGTCTTAACCCTCTCCCCATATCTCGACAGTACGTATTTCCAAACAGTTCACATTCCTGCCACTACCGGCGTTACCGTACGTATCGGCACGTACTCTTCAGAATGAACGCCGTACTTGCTAGCCAACTTCTCTGCCTCTTAGATTATACACCTGAGCTGCGGAAGTGTAGGAAGATTGAATTCTCTAGGCTCATCAGCTAGCCACATGACGGCATGCAGCGAGCCAAGACACATTTTGAACTGAACACCCAGTATACACATGTGTGTAGGCCCGTGTATGTATGTATGTATGTATGTATGTATGTATGTATGTATGTATGTATGTATGCATGCATGTATACATGTATTATTATTATTATTATTATTATTATTATTATTATTATTATTATTATTATTATTATTATAGCTCAGTTTCTGTCAGATGCGTTTCCAGTTCACTATGGGCTGAAGCAAGGAGATGCACTATCACCTTTACTTTTTAACTATATTGAGTATATATAATATAGGTGAATATGGATTTAATATAATTAAGGGTATATTAGGTTTATTGATTATAGCTATTATAGGGGGAAGATTCCTTAGTTGAATTATTTTTCCTACTCCTTTATTAATTTGTTTACCTTTTTATTTAAAGGCTTTAGTGTTGTTGGTTAGCTTATGCCATTAGGAAAGTCCAGGTTAACTGAGAGGGTTTGGAATTGGACGGGTTACATCAGTTGCTTGTCTATGCGGATGACGTGAATATGTTAGGAGAAAATCCACAAACGATTAGGGAAAACACGGGAATTTTACTGGAAGCAAGTAAAGAGATAGGTTTGGAAGTAAATCCCGAAAAGACAAAGTTTATGATTATGTCTCGTGACCAGAATATTGTACGAAATGGAAATATAAAAATTGGAAATTGATCCTTTGAAAAGGTGGAAAAATTCAAATACCTGGGAGCAACAGTAACAAATATAAATGATACTCGGGAGGAAATTAAACACAGGATAAATATGAGAAATGCCTGTTATTATTCGATTGAGAAGCTTTTATCATCCAGTCTGCTGTCAAAAAATCTGAAAGTTACAATTTATAAAACAGTTATATTACCGGTTGTTCTGTATGGTTGTGAAACTTGGACTTTCACTTTGAGAGAGGAACATAGGTTAAGGGTGTTTGAGAATAAGGTGCTTAGGAAAATATTTGGGGCTAAGATGGATGAAGTTACAGGAGAATGGAGAAAGTTACACAACACAGAACTGCACTCATTGTATTCTTCACCAGACATAATTAGAAACATTTAATCCAGACGTTTGAGATGGGCAGGGTATGTGGCACGTATGGGCAAATCCAGAAATGCATATAGAGTGTTAATTAGGAGGCCGAGACATAGATGGGAGGATAATATTAAGATGGATTTGAGGGAGGTGGGATATGATGATAGAGACTGGATTAATCTTGCTCAGGATAGGGACATATGGCGGGCTTATGTGAGTGCGGCAATGAACCTCCGGGTTCCTTAAAAGTCAGTAAGTAAGTAAGTATTATTATTATTATTATTATTATTATTATTATTATTATTGGGTTATTTTACGACGCTGTATCAACATCTCAGGTTATTTAGCGTCTGAATGAAATGAAGGTGATAATGCCGGCGAAATGAGTCAGGGAGTCCAGCATCGAAAGAAGTTACCCAGCATTTTCTCGTACTGGTTGAGAGAAACCCCCGGAAAAACTTCAACCAGGTAACTTGCCCCGACCGGGATTCGAACCCGGGCCACCTGATTTCGTGGTCAGACGCGCTAACCGTTACTCCACAGGTGTGGACTGTATGTGTGTATTTTTTTAACTTGTTATTTAACGACGCTGTATCAACTACGAGGTTGTTCACACCTGTGGAGTAACGGTTAGCGCGTCTGGCCACAAAAACAGATGGCCCGGGTTCAATTCCCGGTCGGGGCAAGTTACCAGGTTGAGATTTTTTCCTGGGTTTTCCCTCAACCCAATATGAGCAAATGCTGGGTAACTTTCGGTGTTGGACCCCGGACTCATTTCACTGGCATTATCACCTTCATCTCATTCAGACGCTAAATAACCTAAGCTGTTGATAAAGCGTCGTAAAATAACCTACTTAAAAAAACTACGAGGTTATTTGGCGTCGATGGAATTGGTGATAGCGAGATGATATTTGGCGAGATGAGGCCGAGCATTCGTCATAGATTACCTGACATTTGCCTTATGGTTGGGGAAAACCTCGGAAAAACCCAACCATGTAATAAGCCCAAGCGGGAATCGAACCCGCACCCAAACGCAAGCGCCTTAGCCGACCCAGCTACGCGGATAGCTTGTATGTATGTATGTATGTATGTATGTATGTATGTATGTATGTATTATTGGGTTATTTTACGACACTGTATCAACATCTCAGGTTATTTAGCTTCTGAATGAAATGAAGGTGATAATGCCGGTGAAATAAGTCCGGGGTCCAGCACCGAAAGTTACCCAGCATTTGCTCGTACTGGGTTAAGAGAAACTCCCGGAAGAAAAACATCAACCAGATAATTTGCCCCGACCGGGATTCGAACTCGGGTCACCTGGTTTCGTGATTAGACGCGCTAACCGTGTGGACTGTATGTATGTAGGCCTATTTATGTATGTATGTATGTATGTATGTATGCATGTATGCATGCTTATACAGGGACAACTGTAGGTAATTCATTAATAATATTTCAGGAGATTATTCTTTGAGATATTTCAAAGAAACAAGTTTAATACGATTTTCCTCGTTTTTCCTTCCTATATTTCTATACATATCAACTTGCAGAAACTTTAGGTGTGACCACAGTATAAGCTTATTCTTCGTGGATGCTAGAGTCCACGGCAATTCGGAAGGCGGTTGTCTGCTAGCGTTTGCGTCGAGAGAGACAGATAGAGAGAGCAAGGCAGCGTACAACATTGCCACATCGTACTTCACGCACGTGTAATACAAATAGCGCAGGAGAGAATTTAAATTATCAAAAGACAATAATGACCTTAGCCGTTGATTACTGTAAGCATGACACCAAACAAACCCTCTTTCCTTCACTAACAATATTCTTTGCACGTTTCTCAATCCCACACCACATGCTTCTGCTGTCGTTTCTTGCACTTTGGCAACGTTGCTGCCAGCATCAAGATGGCCGGCAGCGTTCTGCTCGTTAACGTTTTTAAAATAATTATACACCTTAAACACTATTTTCCGCGCCTGCTTGTGTAATACTTGTGTTTTTACAGTCTCTTCTTCCATTTATTTACCTTACATAAACACAGTAAATGTTAGTTTTACTTATTCATTGTATTGAAACACTCGCACGTGAACAAACGAACTCAGGAAGTGCTTGTTATAGACTGATTCTGATTGGTTCTACTGTACAAGCTTGTGACGTCACATACCAGAAATGCTACGGCGCATATAGAAGCTAACCGCCTTCCGAAATGACGTCTAGTCTAGTGAAAGAAGAAATGGAGGAAGGACTGAACACGTCCACCATGAGTCGTAATCTGGATTTGAAGTCGCTTCTCCGGCATATATGAAGGTGTTACATATCGCTTGGCGAGGTATGTGTGACTTCACACCTCAGTCTGTGGCTGGCTCACTTTCTTAAGAGATTTGCTGACAGAGGCAAGATGTATGCCCCGCTCTCTCCGGTGATGACGCAATAACTCAGCGCCCTCCTACCCTTCTAATCCAATTTCCAACCCTTCAGCAAACAGAACACAGTTCCATAACTCTTCCGGGCCCTGGTAGCCAGCCAAGAGCTGCGGGTTCGCAGCCAGGGGCTCGCAACACGGTCCCCGCCTATGCATGAACATTTATTTTTAGTAGGTTATTTTACGACGCTTTATCAACAGCTTAGATTATTTAGCGTCTGAATGAGATGAAGGTGATAATGCCGGTGAAATGAGTCCGGGGTCCAGCACCGAAAGTTACTCAGCATTTGCTCATCTTGGGTTGAGGGAAAACCCCGGAAAAAACCTCAACCAGGTAACTTGCCCCGACCGGAAATCGAACCCGGGCCACCTGGTTTCGCGGCCAGTCGCGCTGACCGTTACTCCACAGGTGTGGACTTGCATGAACATACTGCGCTTTTATTTGTCCGTATTTCATATTCCAATGTAAGTAACCTTGTTATATTTTTATTTAATGCAAAGATTGATTGATTAAATTTCATGTATGTTGGCCGTACATAATACAGTTTCTTAACCCTTAAATTGACAATGTATCGTATAGGATACAACAGGTTAATAGGCTATATGCTATAATTTTAATAGAACAATAGAAAAAATTGCATGTAGAGTGTTAGTTGGAAGGCCGGAGGGAAAAAGACCTTTGGGGAGACCGAGACGTAGATGGGAAGATAATATTAAAATAGATTTGGGGAAGGTGGGATATGATGATAGAGACTGGATTAATCTTGCTCAGGATAGGGGCCAATGGCGGGCTTATGTGAGGGCGGGAATGAACCTCCGGGGTTCCTTAAAAGCCAGTAGTCGACCTGGTTGGCGAGTTGGTATAGCGCTGGCCTTCTATGCCCAGGGTTGCGGGTTCGATCCCGGGCCAGGTCGATGGCATTTAAGTGTGCTTAAATGCGACAGGCTCATGTCAGTAGATTTACTGGCATGTAAAAGAACTCCTGCGGGACAAAATTCCGGCACATCCGGCGACTCTGATGTAACCTCTGCAGTTGCGAGCGTCGTTAAATAAAAACGTAACATTAACATTAACAAAAGCCAGTAAGTAAGTAAAGCTCATCAAAATAGGATATAGTCCTAGTTATTTTCAGATCATCTGATATTTGTCTCCAGATTTCTTCTTTAAGTATCGTGTTTTTATAGTTTTTATCCTGTGTATCATATAAATACAGTAGGTATACGAGTGACATCGTCCAAGTTCGATAAGATTCTCACTGCAATTATTATCAGCCTTCTTTCCTCATTATCAATAAAAAAAATACAGTACATTCATCACCACCTGTGATATACTTACTTACAAATGGCTTTTAAGGAACCCGAAGGTTCATTGCCGCCCTCACATAAGCCCACCATCGGTCCCTATCCTGTGCAAGATTAATCCAGTCTCTATCATCATATCCCACCTCCCTCAAATCCATTTTAATATTATCCTGCCATCTACGTCTCGGCCTCCCTAAAGGTCGTTTTCCCTCCGGTCTCCCAACTAACACTCTATATGCATTTCTGGATTCGCCCTTACGTGCTACATGCCCTGCCCATCGCAAACGTCTGGATTTAATGTTCCTAATTATGTCAGGTAAAGAATACAATATGTGCAGTTCTGTGTTGTATAACTTTCTCCATTCTCCTGTAACTTCATCTCGCTTAGCCCCAAATATTTTCCTAAGCACCTTATTCTCAAACACCCTTAACCTATGTTCCTCTCTCAGAGTGAGAGTCCAAGTTTCACAACCATACAGAAAAACCGGTAATATAACTGTTTTATAAATTCTAACTTTCAGATTTTTGGACAGCAGACTGGATGATAAGAGCTTCTCAACTGAATAATAACACGCATTTCCCATATTTATTCTGTGTTTAATTTCCTCCCGAGTGCCATTTATATTTGTTACTGTTGCTCCAAGATATTTGAATTTTTCCACCTCTTCGAAGGATAAATCTACAATTTTTATATTTCCATTTCGTACAATATTCTGGTCACGAGACATAATCATATACTTTGTCTTTTCGGGATTTACTTCCAAACCGATCGCTTTACTTGCTTCAAGTAAAATTTCCGTGTTTTCCCTAATCGTTTGTGTATTTTCTCCTAACATATTCACGTCATCCGCATAGACAAGAAGCTGGTGTAACCCGTTCAATTCCAAACCCTGCCTGTTATCCTGAACTTTCCTAATGGCATATTATAAAGCGATGTTAAAAAGTGAAGGTGATAGTGCATCTCCCTGCTTTAGCCCGCAGTGAATTGGAAAAGCATCAGATAGAAACTGACCTATACGGACTCTGCTGTATGTTTCACTGAGACACATTTTAATTAATCGAACTGGTTTCTTGGGAATACAAAATTCAATAAGAATATCATATAATACTTCCCTCTTAACCGAGTCATATGCCTTTTTGAAATCTATGAATAACTGATGTACTGTACCCTTATACTCCCATTTTTTCTCCATTATCTGTCGAATACAAAAAATCTGATCAATAGTCGATCTATTACGCCGAAAACCGCACTGATGATCCCCAATAATTTCATCTACGTACGACCTGTGATATTACTTCTTCATTTTTTTCTACATTCAATTGTCACAAATGTCAAACGTCTGATAAATGTGTCAAGAAAATTCGCTGAGCTACCGAGAAACTCGCTGGAGGTTTTCTCATCGAACGAGAATCTCTTCCATTGTGTGGACGTCCGTTTCAATCCATGTTATCAATAAGGAGCGGATTCTTATGCAATTAAATATTCTTTTTGCGTGTGATAAAACACAATTAACAAAGTTAAACATTCCGAACATGAAGTTTCAAGTTTAAAACCCGAATTTTATTTCGCATAAAAACACATATTTTCACAAAAAATTATGTAAAATCATATTTTCAGGAAATCTATTGTAAACACATAAATCTTGGAGATTTTTTACTGAAATAATTTTTTACAACAGGTTTTAAATATTTTAAAACTAAAGCAATTATATCACTCAGAAATACGTTATCTTTTTTTAAGAATTCTTGGTTGCTTCGTGTTTCTAAGCGCTGTGTAGTGTATCCATTTTCGTAATAGTATCGCCTCAAGTTCTGAGAAGTGCTAGGCAGCATGTCAATGTTATTGTTAGAGAATAAATTAACATGGACAAGGAGGAGAGATCTTGCAACACATAATTAGCAATGTTTATTGTTGCTGAAGATGATTTCATTCTACGCTTTGTTTGTGAAACACAACAGATAAGAGCTCGGGTATGAACATTATTTAATTTAAACAAATCTCTCGCCTCTCGCTCATGCCCATCAAGTAAGGCAATATATCTTGTTGTGATTCCTTGTTATCGGGCTTCGTCAATCGATATCCTTCAAGATATACTGAAAGATGGTTGTTTAAAAAAACGATTTGGCTTTCCTATTAGCAAATTTAAGCTTTTTGTGTGACACCATAAAAAAAACTCGAAACATCCAAAAAGCTGTTGTCTGAAACAGGGAGGTGCATGACGTGAAAATTAAAATGCACTCGCTACCAGGTTCAGAAGTACACGTACTAAGGGACAAATTTCAGAATGTGTTTGGGAAAAACAGTGGATATAAAAAAATGTGTAAATTTTCTCAAGTATTGGAGGGTGTGCCTGTAGGTGAAATTGACGGTGTATGTGTTTGTGACATTCCTCTCTTTAAATATGCACGTCTGACGTCCTATGATGTGGAAAGATCGTTTTCACAGTATAAGTCGTTCAGAGATAATCGGCATGCATTTGTGATGGAAAATTTGGAGATGACCTTTGTTGTTACTGCAATTCTCGGACAACTACTAGCACTCAAGTGTGGTTGGTGAGTATCTAGTAACATTTTTTTTCAAGCTAAGTAAGGTATTTTTGTCATATTTAAAACAAAATATTTTTTAAGTTTTAGCAAATATTTTCGTACTTTTCAGCACATAAAAAATAAATATATTTAAATTTTTAGCACATAAAAATCCGCTCCCTAGTTATCAATCTTTGATTTTTCTCGCTACACATTTCTCGCTAGCGAGATCTCTTCAAGTGTGTAACAGGACTTATACTTCCTTCATCCACTCTTTCTAGCACAACATCTCGAATTTCATTATGCACATTAATTAGTAACCAAGTCAACGTTACTTTACATCAAATAACTTTTCGCTTGAAATACAATTTTATAGCTGATAATTTTTTTTGTTTCCTTAACATGCACTTCTTCCTTTAGTCTATCTATGCAGAAACTCAGAGCGTTTTATCTATTCTTGTATAATCTTGACGTCCGAACAATTGTTTATCACCAGTCTGTAATTTGTCACTTCCTAATTGATGTTTATGTCGTCTAAATGCTATATGGGTTGTTCTAAAACTGACCCCAATTAATCACCAGCCAGTTGTTCTCTAAAGTCAACTTGTAGTATCCAAGAATTCTTTAAAGAATCAGTTGCTTGATAAAAGCTTAAATTATGTTCCCAAGGAATCTTAAATCGTCACTTAGTAGTTCTGATTTTTCCACACGTCTGCGCTTTCCATTGTGTTCCGCGCGTTCATTTCCATTTCTTGTGTATGCCCATATTCGTAGACTTGTCAAAGCTACGTGGTGCTCTTATTAGTACACGGCATTAAAAACTTGTCTGATTAATACTGACAAAGGCACCATTTTGCAATATTACGGCCTGTATTAGCAAGTTGTCTGCATTCATTTTTCTCCCTCTTGTGGATGGAGAATTCCGGTAAATCCATAAAATCTAATCTGTAAAACCAAGGTTGAATTACAAATAGTGACACACACAGAGTTACGAAATGCAAGCACCAAGACTGCGGAGACAGCCTTACATATCGAAAATAGGCAGAGAAACTATTTATTTCAGCACTTTCCCTGTGCAATTTAATTAATTATACTATGCCAGCTAATTTATGAATTGTATATGCTGTAAATAATTTATTTACGGTCTTACTAATAAACCGTGTATAGTTTTTATACGAGACTTATGCAGCGTTGAGACAGAAAACGTTACTAATAAACCATGCATAAGCGATGGATGTATAAACAGGCTGTAACTATACAATGGGAATTGCTTTGCAGTAGTTATATATACGAAACCCCTTGTTTAAGCGGTGTATATAGAGAAAAAATGGCCGCCCCTCTAACAGCTGTTCGTATCGACTGTCATTTCATGATGATGGATGCCTTGTAACCACAGAAGAACACACCAAAGAGCACAGAATAAGTACAATAATATAGCTGTAGCTTGTACTCTTTGACCAAAATATAGTGTGGTAATCGATTAGAGCTAGTTGTACTATCGATATTTCACACGCCACAGTAGAGCGCTCTACCGGGTGCAATAGAGAACCGCAGATATTCTATTTCCTTTCGTAACGAAGTAATGACGAAACTATGACGTAGCTGTGTAACAGTTGTACTGTTATACACGACGTATGTAGTGATTATTAGTAAGAAATTTACACACGACGTATAAACGAGCTACTCATTGTATAAGTATAAGACAGTTAAACATCTGTATATAGAGTTTTTATTAGTAAGACCGTTATTGTATAGTAAGGTAGGTGTCCCTGATATGGCCATGCTAAGGTTTGAGAATTTTTCTAGCCGCCATTTTGAAAAAAAATGTAAACTACTTTTTCCTTACTCGCTCTCAGTCTAATGGACTTTCTTAAAACAATTTTCTTTCCCCATAAAAATAACTTTAATTGTCCAAAAAGTCCCAAATTCCAAAAGTCTACCTAGTGGCCATATCAGGAACATTTGCACATGATATGGCCACCTTTGTTTCATGTTCTACAAATCGTGATTGTTTTCAGTTTGATAGCGCAGTTGTGCTAACATTAAATAATTTTGGTGTAAAATGAATAAACATGACACTTTATAATCTTTTTTATAATTCAAAAGTGTAGTCAAAACAGGTTTTTCTTAAAATACAAAATTTTTGCGTAATCCCAGCTATAAGTCATGTAAATTTGTCAGGTGAAAAAATAAAAGTGAAATGAACTTGATATGGCCATGGTGCATTTGATATGGCCATATCAGGAGCAGGTAAGCTTTCACGAAAATCGTTTGATTATGAACAACTCGTAAAAGATACGCCATCAACGACAACACCAATCAACAGAACATTAAAAACTGAATGGAGTACTATGGTTTTCATGAAACAAGTCTTTGAAAAACATGCATAAAACAAAGGAGACTTACCAGAGAAAAATAAGAAGAGGTCACATGAAAACCGCAAAACAGGCAACTGACGCCATATTGCTCAACCTGACTGGATGGAAAACGATCAAGTGATATACCAGGATGCTCTTTCACTGGATGCTGCTGCAATTTAGCGGATTTTTTGGTTAACTAACTCAAAATAGGGGGGGTGGCCATATCAGGAACATGGCCATAACAGGAGCACCCACCTTAGTCTGTATAGCTCAACTGATGAATTGTTTATGATTATAAGTTGAATTAATCTACTTGATATTAATTGCGCAAATTTGTATAACTTAATGAAAGTATGCTCGTAAATTGAATTAATCTGCTTACTTTGTATTGTATATGTTTGTATAGTTTTGGCCGATGAATTGTATATGCTTTAAATTGAATAGTAATCTGTATAGCTCTATTGATAAATTGTTTGTGTTTGTAATTTGAAGTAGTTTGCATGATATGTATTATATCACAACTGATTGAATTGTTTATGCCTTAAATTTAATTAACTTAGGCCTCCTTGTTTTGTATTATACATATAGCTCAACTGATGAATGACCGTTTGCATTTGTAAATTTAATAATCTGATTGGCTATGTATTATATACTTTTAGTAGAGCCATCGATGTAGCTCAGTCGGCAGACTCGCTGGGCTGCTGATCCGGAGCTGCGTTCGGGCTTGGGTTGGATCCCCCTTTGGTCTCATTGAATGATTTCTTCCGAGGTTTTCCCCAGCCGTGGGACTGAAGCCGGATGGTCTATGGCGAGTCCTCGGCATCACTTCATTTCACCCCTTTGATTTGATTACCTGGTTGGGTTTTTTCCGACGTTTTCCCCAGCCAAAAGGCAAATGCCGGGTAATCTTTTGGCGAATCCTCGAACCTCACCTAATCATTGTAGAAAATTACTAAATTGTAAAACTGTAAAATTTGTAAAATATTGTAAAAATGTGTAAAAATTGTAATTGTAATATTGTAAAATGTTGACTTGTTCCACATCTTAAAGCTTCATTGCTCATGTAAGATCTATGGAATATAATGAATGAATGTGTATGTAATAACAAAACATGTTGAATTTAGTTTGGGGGAAATTTCTTTAATATGATTTTTCCAATTTAACAAATTATCGATTTGTAAGCCTAGATATGTGGTTGTTGTTCTCTCTATTAAGTACCTATTATTAATTATTGCGCTTGGAATTTTCGAGGTTGAATTTGGACAGGATTTAAATTGGATCATACTGTATTATTTTTGTTACAATTTAATGCTAGTTTATTGGCTGAAAACCAATCACCTTCTTCACAACGAATGCGTACGTTATCATGCTTCGAATTAAGGCCTTGTAGACATGCAATTTTGTCCCGCGCCGTGGCGTCGTGGTCTAAGGCATCCTGCCTAAGACTCGCGTTACGGAATGCGCGCTGGTTCGAGTCCTCTTGAACAATGAGGTTTTCTTATGAAATTTCGGCCAATGTATGGGACCGGTGCCCACCCAGCATCGTGATGCATTTGGGGAACTACGTTAGGTAACGAAATCCGGTTATGAAAACCAACTATAACGGGAGAACATTGTGCTAAGCCACACGATACCTCAATTCTGTTTGGATGATCGTCCACCTCCGATTCGGCATGTGGACTTGAGGCCAGCGGCCGGCTGGTCGGTCTGGACCCTTAAAGGGCTGTAGCGCCACGGATTATTATTATTATTATTATTATTATTATTATTATTATTATTATTATTATCACCGGTAATTAGGCCTACTATCTGGGGTTATCGTGGCCATAGACGTTAATTCAGATTTATGACTCATAAGCAAACATTCTGTTGAGGGCAGATAAAAAACTTAAATTTGTTTCTTCCACCATGTTAATAATGTCAAAAGAAGTGCTTATACAAATTTTGGCCACTCGACCGAAATTACGAGGCCGTAAAGAAAGTGGTTTTCCCTGGGGCCGTTTACAAAAAAAAACACAATTGCATGGAAATAGGTATTTATTGAAACAGACACAGCAATTGTTGCGCTATTTGTTAACATATCCCCCACTGAAATGGAGACATATTTTGTCATACCATGTGACCAATAAATGTTTGTTTCCTTGTGTCGTAGAAGTCAACCGCCTGGGATCGGAACCAGTGTTTGACAGCCGTCTGCACCTCTCTGTTGATCCCATGATACGACAAATGTCTCAATTCCAGTGGGAATATTTTTAAGAATAGCTCAACAATTGCTATGTCTGTTATAATATTTTTTTTTCATTTAAATTGCGTTTTCTTTCTGTTAACGGTCCCTGGTGAACTTATTTTTTACGGCCCTCGTAATTGCATCGAGTGGCCAAAATTAGTATAAGCACTTCTTTTGACATTATTAACATGGTGAAAGGAAAAAAAAAACTTTTTTATCTGCCCCCAACAGAATGTTTGCTTGTCAGATGTTATTCCAGATGTAATCTTAGACATCTCGAAACGTTGATTTACACAGAAATCTAGATACCGAATTATATGAATATGAAGCACACTGATACTGGAAGTAATGACTGGCGTGGGGGGGGGGGGGAGGAGAAACAGTAGTACCAACAATGAACGGCTAGAGACGAAACCGGTCGGTTGTGCCATCTAACAGTGTGATTTCCAACTATTGACTACCAACCTTGTTCTCGGTGACTCTGTAGGAATGCTTAAAGTATTGGTTGAAATTATTCATGAATGACTTTTTTTTAGATTACTTTAGAATGTCATATTAAAATTGTTACATAGAAATATCGAACAATGTCGTACACATAATTTATTTTGTGTAAACCTTGAATGAAACAGAGAATTTTTGTTAATTTCCCTCTTTGTATATGAAACAAAAGACGCTCAGTTGATCGCAGTGTATGCAACTCAATTAAGAGAAAAATGTGTTTTAGGAAAATAAATCAAATAGATTTTCGCAGAAGTAAATCAAAAGAATGTGTTGCTATCTATTGTGAACTTAATCTTTAATAATCAAATTAACTTTATAGATAAGAGAGTATTCGTATGCTTGAATTTTTAACAAGGTTAATAATTGCCCATTCATGTAGTGGTAAAATGGTGGTGGACTTGTTCTAGATTCGCAATTGAAACGCTAGGAAATGCGTTCTATTCATTTAGAGATTTATAGACTTGTTTCTATATGAGAAAGGTAGACGACGATAAATTTAATCGGCTATTTACTTTCGATTATTATATTCGTTTGTGATTATTGTGTTGTTTATTATTTCGCAATGGCAGAAGATACGAGACAAGTAAATCAATCAAGTGATCAAGATGCCGAATCTGTTGCTTCAGAACAATCCACACCAGCAAGAGGGAAAGAGGATTCATTAAAAACGTCGGATGAAACGTCGACAGACTTAAGCAACGAAGAAGCTGAGGTGCATACAGGTTCGTCAGATAAGCGAGATGAAACTGACAACCCTAACCTCCATTATGAAGGGCGTGTTTGTGTTTACACAGATCCTGTTTCAAAATGCCAGTATATTTGGGACTCTGACAAAAATGAGTGGGTATTACGGTCGGAATGTACGAAATCTACAGAAGATAAACCCGATAAGTCTGAGACTAGTAAAGCGGAAAAAGAAAGTGAAGTGCAGACCAATAAATGTCCTCCATCAGATAAAGATGGCAATAATATTTCTTCAAAAGATTATGATTTTGATGGAGAATCTTATTGCTATACAGACAGTAAAACAGGTAAATATGTAACATAAAATTACGTTATGTATAATGGCTTGACTTTTGTTAATGTGAAAGTAGGCTACCTACATTTAAAAGGGTTTGTTGCTTGAAGCTAAGTATCGGCAGTTTATATTTTAGGTATATATATATATATATATATATATATATATATATATATATATATATATATATATATGGGATATGAAACTATGGGCCTAATAATATAGGTGTAATCATAATTTTGAACAGCACGGCTGGGTAGTTTAGTTGGTAGAGCAACTAACTACGAACTGGATGTCTTGGGTTGAATCGTAGGCGGTGGTAGTATTTTTCTCTTTGCCAGAAATTTCCAGAAGGGCCCCTCTTGTTAAATTGAGTATCTGTCTTTCCTTGGGGCAGAAGGTGGTCGGAGCCTGGTGCTGATCCCACTACTTAATTCAGAGCTAAGGTCATGAGAACATGAAGATCTACATCCGTATAATAGGTAAAAAGGTAAAGGTATCCCCGTAGCATGCCATGATGGCACTTGGGGGGGGGGGCATGGAGGTAGAGCCCCATGCTTTCCATGATCTCGGCACTAGAATGAAGTGGTGTGGTCGGCACCACGCTCTGACCGCCTTTTACCCCCGGGAAAGACCCGGTACTCAATTTTATAGGAGGCTGAGTGAACCTCAGGGCTGTTCTGAAAGTTTGGCAACGAGAAAAAAATCCTGTCACCACCTGGGATTGAACCTAGGACCTTTCAGTCCTTAGCCAGCTGCTCTATCAACTGAGCTACCCGGCTGCCTTCTGTATAATAGGCCTAGATCTAATATACAAAAGTTTGTCATTTTCTTATTCTCCCTCCTCTTCCCTCCACCTCTCCGTGTGTGTGTGTGTGTGTGTGCGTGCGTGCGTGCGTGTTTTTTTCTCTTCTTTTTCCCTTCGTATTCTTTGCCCTGGATATGTGACACCCAGCATTTGATATCTTGTGAGGCTTGATGGATCACAATTCGAGGTGGTCTCTTCTTCTAGCCGACAGAATCTCCCCTTAAAGTTTCGAACATAATAGGTAGTCTCTTCCTATAGATGTGTTTTCCATGAATACAGAGCCTTGAGAGTAAACCCCTTACAGTTGTTAATCAATCTTCTTAATGTATCCAGCTGTTTGCTGACAACATATAGTCCACTGTAATCTATTCAGTTGTTGTTTTTCACGAGAAATGAGGGGTATTTTGAACGGTATTCATTATAGATGCCTGTTGCTAGTAGCCAGACTTGGAGTGCAGTCAATATATACTGCAGGGCTGTGTCTTCTGCAACCTGGAATGATTATGTTGTAATACGCTGTGACCGCTAGTCCATAGCTGACAGTGCACCAGATTAGTGCCATTTTATTCCATTTTGCATTGCCTTACAATTCTGGGGAAGCTGCTAATCCAGTAATGTGTGTTGTATGTTGCAGGTGTCACATACAAATACGACAACACAAAAAGCTCTTGGGTTGTGAAAGAGCCCAGCGAAGCCAAGGATGATGACGAGTCTGATGAAAGTGACGAGGATCGTGTGATAAAGCAGGACATGAGCAAGGGGACGTACGGCTATGAGGGCGACACTCACACGTATACCGACGCCTCAGATGGAACTGTCTACATATGGGATAGGGAGAAGAATGCTTGGTTCCCAAAGGTACGGTGACTCTATTTATCCTTGTTACGGTACAGTAGAACCCTGCTTATTCGAACTAATGGGGCGGAGTTGTCTTGGATAACATGTTTTTTTTTTTATAATCCATAAGTACTGTTTTCGGTATTGAAAGGAAAATGCTGCTAAATCAGGGGTGCAAAAATCACGGGCACTAGGTCGCCATGGCAACTGTGTTTTTGCTACAGGCACCAAAGTTTCAGGCTAAAAATTTTTCTCTTTCTTTCTTTCTTTCTTTCTTTCTTTCTTTTCCTACTCGTAAATCTACTACAAATGCTAGGGAGGTGATAAAAATTGTAGGGATGAGCAGCCGTGATTGGTTGAAAAACTTCATTCTATAGGATGAAAGAGTAATGGAACGGAGAAAAATTCTCTCGGCACCGGGATTTGAACCCGGGTTTTCAGGTCTACATGCTGATGCTTTATCCACTAAGCCACACTGGATACCCATCTCGGTGTTGGACAGAATCGTCTCAGTTTAAGTTCCAACTCTTGGGTTCCCTCTAGTGGCCACCCTCTGCACTACGTCATAGATGTCTATGAACGTAGGACTGAAGTCCACACACATGTGCTGAGGTGCACTCGTTATGAGTCACTAGTTGGCCGGGATCCGACGGAATAAGCGCCGTCTCAAATCACGAAGTGATTTACGCATATCATATATATTATTTTAATGTACCGAAGTACATATGATATTTCCATGCAGATATTCTGCGTGCAGAATGTGAACCAAGTGAACAATTCCACTCTTACGCGGAGTAGCTCACCGCGTGAGACAAATAGAGCTCTCCCTCTATAGGAGGAGGCCTTTGCCCTTAACGGGACATTTTTTTAGGCTAATCATTTCATTTCATTCTGCGTCATCATACGATGAAAGAGCACATAGAGCTGAAAACCCGGGTTCAAATCCCGGTGCCAGAGAGAATTTTTCTCCGTTCCATTACTCTTTCATCGTATGATGACGCAGAATATCTGCATGGAAATATCATATGTACTTCGGTACATTAAAATAATTTATATTCATTCTATAGGCCTACCGTTTTATTGGTCAAAAGTAGTAGCCTATGACATAGTAAAAGTGTAACAGTCATTTAAAATCATATACATACAACTGATTGTTTGAAAAGATTACTAATAGAAGTTTTAAAAAAGTTTTTAAAGAATGTTTCATTATTTATGACAAAGTATAATTATAACAAGATCATAAATGACTTAATCAATATTGTAGACTTCAATATTAAAGAATATTACATTTCCCATGTCCCAAGATTCGTTGCATCGTCTTTCGTAATATCTGCTCTTCTTCTACTTCAGTGGCAGGATATAATACAAAAAATGTATCACCCTCTCTCATCTTTTTAGGAGGAAGTTCTGCTCATGCAAGTTCTCTCCTATTTTTCTTTTCATTCTCCAAATGAAATACAGTATTTCATTATTTTCTTAATGGGGAATCTTATAATAGCAAAATTATTTTCTGATAGCTTAATGCATCATTCATTGCCATGTAAGAGATCCCATGTTCTTCTGAGCCTTTCTGATGCTTAATTTTCCTAATTGTAAAGGTTTCGCCACATTACAAAGGTACACTGAGTTGCAATTGCACTTTCTTGTTGGTTCTAGCTTCTTTGCATATATTCACATTGTATTTATCCTACAACATAACGAAAATTAAGTAAAGGAGAATGACTTGGTAACAAAATTAATCCCAATCATGAATTACCAGCTTCTTCCTTAATATAACTTATATATGTGTGATTGGAATCACTTTCCAAAACAACAACACTGCATTGGAAAGGGCATAAAACAAAAACGAAAATAATTTTATTTCTAATGCTTTGCACTAACTCTTAAGGGACTCCTAAGAACTTAAATAGTGTCCATCTTTAATTAACACTAGTAAGTTTACTATTTTATCAATCATTTAAATATTCTGTTATTTACTCCTTTAAAGAATTTTCCAATACAAAAATATAGCACACCTCGGAATCCTTCTCGCTACTGTATACAGTGAGTTGCACGTGATTTAAATAGGCCTATCATTTGTTCTGACAAATTATCCTTCTTAGAAACATGAGTGTCAACAATGCTTTCAAATTATCAGCAACATCTGTGCACAGTGCTTTGTTCAAAGTAGCAAAACTGATCGGTTTCACAATACTATAATGGATTCACCCCGTTTATGGTACTTTCACTTGACAGGACCAACGTACAACCATGAACTGAAGGTGTGGAAAGTATATTTACGAGGGGGATCCAGGAAATAACTACCGTTTTGTTGTAATAATTAAAAAAATATATTTATTTGAAAAAACAAAGTCTGTTACATAACTGAAGCTTCCTTTACTTTTCTACATAATCACCACCTACATTTAAACATTTGTCGTATCTGTTCACTAGCTTTAGAATTCCCGTGTTATACTCCTCTGCCGCCAGTTCATTAAGCCAGGTGTTCACTGTCTTCTTCAACTCTTCATCACTTCCAAAACGCGTACCACCCAGAAAGTCTTTCAGCTTAGTGAAAAGGTGAAAATCGCTAGGAGCAAGGTCTGGACTATAGGGCAGATGATCAAAGATTTCCCAACCGAATTGATCCAGCAATTCTCGAGTTGAAGCAGCAGTGTGCGGGCGGGCATTGTCGTGAAGAAGCACAACTCCTCTCGAAAGCATTCCTCGCCTCTTGTTTTGGATGGCTCACCGTAGTTTTCGTAAAGTCTCACAATAACGATTTGCATTGATCGTAGTGCCTTTTGGCATGAAATCCAGCAAAAGAACACCTTTGCGATCCCAAAAGACAGTAGCCATGACTTTTTGTGTTGAGAGAGTCTGTTTGAATTTTCTCGGTTTCTTGGGTGATGAGGGATGATGCCACTGACATGATTGGCGCTTGGTCTCTGGGGTGTTGTGAGACACCCAGATCTCATCACCAGTCACAATTTGATCAAGAAAGGCGTCTCCATCTGTGGGATATCGCATCAAGAATGTCAATGCTGAGGCCATTCTCTGAGTTTTCTGTTGGTCACTCAGTTGCCGTGGAACCCATCGTGCACAGATTTTGTGGTAGCCAAGATGTTGCGACACAATTTCACCAAGCAAAGAACGAGAAATGTCAGGAAAGGCAATATGCAATTCGTCGAGTGATGTGCGCCTGTCTTGCAAGATTCTGTCGTTCACTTTAGTCTTCAGGTCTTCTGTGATGAGTGATGGGCGTCCGGGTCGAGTTTCATCGTGGACATTTGTTCGCCCATTGTTGAACATTTCGCACCATTTTCTCACATTTTTTTCATTCATTACAATATCACCATACACTTCTTTCAATTGCTGGTAAATTTCTGCAGGTTTCAAATGTCGGGCATTCAAAAATCGAATCACACTCCTCACCTCACAGTCGGCGGGATTATCAATCATGTCGTTCATTTTGAAGTAACACAAAATGCACAATGGCGACTTGTTGCAACCAGTACTCACAACATTATGAGAACATGTTAAGGAAGCCAGTTGACCTTCAAACAAGGAAGGGGAGTCAGCTGCGCGGTGGGTATGCGCGAACGGTCGTTATTTCTTGGATCCCCCTCGTATGTACCTATTGCAGTCCTTAAATAGCATTCACCCTTATTTGTAACCTTTCTTTGGAGCGAGATTATAGCTGTCTCATTGATATGCATTGACAAATCTTCAGAACATAATATGTACTGTAGTTATATTTTGGATATTTTATTTAAAGAAAAAGTGCGTGTCCAGTGGCTGGACCACCATGGTAACTATGTTATTGACACTACTTTATATCAGCAAGCATTATCACATCGAACCATTGGAAGCCTGCTTTGAGTTATGAAATGTTTAATTGTACAACATGAAATAAAGCTACGGTATGTTGTTGCAGGTGGACGAGGACTTCCTGGCACATTATCAGATGAACTATGGATTCACTGATAACTCTGCCGCAGCTGCTCCAGCAGACAAAGAGGCTGAAGCTAAGAGTGAAAGCAGTGAAGATAAGGCAGCTCTGAAGAGGAAGGCAATGCCTCAGGACCCCAGTAAGTTGATGAGTCATGTGCTGTCATTGGTTGAAGAATTTGTTATTACATCTCTTTACATCTCTGAAAAATAAATCAGAACACTGACAGATGAATCAGTTTGTAGAGAATTGAAATTACAGTAAAACCCCTTTTAAGGGGTTAGGTACAGCTTACAGCAGTAAAATTTTTGGAAATAGTCAAAATTTTTTTCCTCCATTACTGTATCTTGTACAATAATGAAAATTAGTATGTGTAAAACACTGTCCTTCTGATATATGAAAAAAAATATTTTTACGATTAAAAAAAAAATGATTTATACATATATATATATATATATTTTTTTTTTTTCAAAATTCAAAATGGTGGCAGTTCACTGTGCAGTAATGAAGCGTTTCCCTCATAACTCATACACTTGTTAAGTTTTTCATGTTCTCTCTCTTTTATTTTATTGCTGAAACTCATGTTTACAATATCATGCTCTTTCAACTACATTCCTTAATAAATAATATTTTTTTTTTTTATTTTGTGTTAGAAGAAAATACTCAATTTGACCATTTTTTTAAATTAATTTATTTTTTATCAGACAATCTATCAAAGGTAGAGAAGTGATTTTGCATCATATTGTAGATATGAGATGCATAAATACAAAAAATTTCATCACAGAATGTCGGATACTTCTTTAGTTATGAGGGAAACGCTTTATCACTGCACAGTGAATTTTGAATTTTGAAAAAAAAAATATAAATAATTTTTTTAGATAGTAAAAATATATTTATCATATAGCAGAAGGACACATACACATACCAATTTTCATTATTGTACAAGATACAGTAGTGGAGGAAAAAAATGTTGAATATTGCCAAAATTTTACTCTTAAGCTGTACCTAACCCTTAAACGAATCTCTGTGGGATTACTTTTTGTTCTCTTAAATGGGATTTACATAAAATGGGAAGGAAAGGTTGAAATAACTAGTACTGATGTGTGTTGTATTTTAAACATTATAATCATTTATGCTTATAATTCGCGGGTGCTCGTGTAAAGGGGGTTAAGTCAAATTGCAAGGTATGTAAACTCCTCTCCTTTGGTTTTGAACAAAACTCCTTTGTCACAAAGTATGGAGCACTGTAACTGCATCATAAATGGAAGAATAACTTAACCCCTTTAACACGAGAGAATAGTAATATACGTTACAAGAGCGGTATGTTGACGTTTTCATGTTCGAGGAAAAGATTGAAAAAGCGAAACGTAGTTGAGCTTTTTTAATTTCCGAGAACATGAAAACAAACATACCGCTCGTGTATCGTACATTATTTTGTGCGAAGATAGTTTATTACATACCTGAAAGACGAATTTCTAATTAGTTGCAATGAAATCTCCATGTTGGTTTCTGTTTAATGACGCCAACTTTGGAACAAAAAAATCTTTCTTCAACATTGTTGCTGTAAAATGTTTTCTGTGTTTACTATACTCCAGCAGGCCGTGATATACGTCTGTCTTTTTTTTCCCCCAGTCTATAAATGCGAACTTAAAACAAAGGGTAAGGTTATGTAATGAGTTATTTTTCATTTTAATATTTAACAATATTATTTATATAACATATTGCAGTAATAACATCGGCATCTGGAATCTCGTTGATTTTTTCATGGCTTCCTTAATGTTACTTGTATCAGGAATGCAATAAGTTTCGTGGAGTAGTAGACGTTACTTAATTTTTGCAGATATTTAAAAACAATAATTAACATTTCAATTTAGGTGAAATTGCAGTGGTAAGTTTCGAATTTATAATTATTACTATGTTAAACGTCTCTAAAAATAATATGTTAAAAGCCTAAAGCAGTAAAATGAATGTCGCGCTTAAGCGGTAAGAAGAGGGAAATTGTTATGTGTGTTACGTTGGGAATACTGAATGTGGTATTTCACACTTACCGCGTATTGATTCTGTACGGAAAACAAGCAAATACGCACGATCTCGCACAAAAGTAATTGTGGATAGTTCAAATCTGTACTTACTCCAGTTTGGCCAAATCAACTTACCCCCTTTACACGAGCACCCGCAAATTATTATTTACTATTAATTTCATTATAATATTTTCTAACTCTTCAAATGATGAGGCATGAATGTTTCTCCATTTGGTTGAATCTGAATCACACTGAAACTTGACATTGAAAATGTCTTCTTTCTTCATTATTCCCCATATCATGCGTATTGTCAAAAGTATTGTAGGTTAATACAATATGATTCATGCACATTATTCCCCATAATGAAGTAGATGGCAAACCATCCTATTTTGCCATATGATATGATATGATATATTTATTCCACCAGCTTACATCGGTCGTGATGGCCCTTCACATTTCTGCATACAGTGCCATCACTCCCTTGGATAGATAATTTTCTGCTTACGCTTTTTTAAACATGCGTCTATTACATATAAATGACCCTGATCACTTTTCTATCACGTCTCTCCCTTCTGTTTCCCTTCCTTCTTTTTCTACTTACCCCCTCCCTTTCCCAGTTATCTATCTTATTCTTACTAATCTCATTTAAATAAACAATCACTTCTCTCAAACTCTTATTAATTGTTCCCAACATTGTTTACATTAAGTTGAACTCTTCCATAGTTGTCAGCTTATTTATTCACTTGAACTAACTTTCACTGACCACTTATTCCCATTAATCTAATCCAGCGTTTCTCAAACTATGGTCCGCAGACCACCTGTGGTCCTCGAGTTCTGCCCTTGTAGCCCTTCAAAAAAGACAGAAGAAAAAATAAAATTCAATCGAATTGCGTACCACACTATAGCTGAAAATCTCAGAGTTTGTAAATGACACATGGCAATCGCCTTTCACATTTTCTCCCAGAACTGACATTTTATGAAATTTATTTACCCTACCCGTCTATCGCCTTCCCACTCTACTCTCAGCAACAAAAGAGGGATTTAAAGCACTATGAACGTGGTGTTTCTCGTTATCTTTTCCGTGCAAATCTGGTGTTGTGCCTGTTACCCAGCTAGGGACCACCCGAAGTCATAACAGGACCAAAGTACCGAACCTTTTCATGTATTTATGACTTTCTTAATAGTTTTGCTGACACTCAGTCTGCACATTCAAACGGTCACGTCGTACACCAATAATAGAACATGCAAAATTGCATCTTTACTTGTTGAAAATGGGGCATGTTTCTGCATTAATTTTTTTATTTCTGTTTTTGCAAATGCCGATATAAGAAATTTTCTTCTATTAACATTAACTTAATTAGTTATTACTAATATAAAATTAATTGAATTAAATTAATTTTAATTAATTATTTCTACATTGAAATGTAAGTATACTGTTATTAAAATTTGCTACATAAATGATAAATTTGCTTTCAAAGGGAACAAGAGTAAGGTGGTCCGCGGAACTGTTCTGACTTAAAAAAGTGGTCCCCACTTCAGAAAAGTTTGAGAAAGACTGATCTGATCTGTATATTTTCAGACGAAGTAGTTTCTACAGTTTCATTACATTTCCATCCCCTCTTTCTTTATTATATTTGTATCACTACTTACTTATTATCACTCTCTGATTATTACTTGTATGTTATCCTTTTTCACTATTATTCCTTTGCCTTACCGTCTTTTCTGTCACTATCACTCTTTTCACTTTATCACTTTCCTTAGTTTGTCACTCATGCATACTATTTTCACTTTATCACTTTCCTATGGCTTGTACTCACGCACCAACCTCTTAAGTTATAACTTTTCTGTCCCTTACTTCTTCCCACTGGCGTACCTCTATTCGATGTCGCTAATGTTACTTCATCCCTTCCAGTTCTTGCAGAATCTTGACTTCTTATCTTAGTATCTTCTTCATCTCTCGATCCTTTTTGTAATTGCTGACCCATATTTGTTTTGTTCTTCCAGCTGGATTCACTGCACTCTTTTTGCTGTTCTCAGCTTCTGTATGCCATCCTTTTGTTCTCCCCTGTCTACCTGATGTCGTCATCATCATTTTAGTGCAAGCCTCTTGTTTCTTCTTTAATCTCTTGTTGACACCCTCGTCTGCTGCTGTTGCTGCACTTTGCATTACTCTGGTCGCTGGCCTCTCTTCCTGGTTCATGTGACTCGCTGACTAATTCATTCCATCGCTTGCTATTCTTCCCTGTGTGATGACCTCTCCACCTTCTAATTTTTTAAATAGTTCTCCCATCGTATGTTTTATTATAATGTTCCTTATCTCCTCTTTCATTGTCCCTATCTCTGTATGGTTCAAGTATTTTGCCATATGTAATAGTTTCATTTGTAGGTAGCCTCAACATCCTTTATTATTTTCACTTTCTGTCTAATATTTAATTTCTTTTGTTCAGTCACCATTATAACAATGCTTAAACAGCATAAAGTAACAAAAAAAAAAAACTTGGAACCAGGATCCAAACAACTCGCGAGAATAAAGCAAACAAAGCAACCACTCTGTGAAAACAGCGCAAAGCAAGACTATAAAGAATGATAAAGAATAATGCATTACAATTAATTGAGATGTGGTATCGAATATGCTGAACTATTGATTATTGAAAGTCGAGTTGATATTTCGGGCTTCATTATCACAAAATCCGCTTGAAAAGTATTCCTTAAAAGCAGAATTTTCTGCTATGGCCAATACAAGGAGTTAGTGCTGGTTCACAATAAACCGGAAACGAGAATCGGAACGAAAACGAAAACGGTAAAATTGTTAAAATGTGTACATTTAAATGTGAGCATTCACAATTAACGAAAAGCTTGCCGGAGCCTGGGATCGGGAACGGAGAGTTGGCCAAGTTTCAACTTTGGCGTTCACGTTTCCGATCACAGCCCACTAGATTCATTCTATTGCCATCTAAAAGCTATTTTGTCGTCGTATATTTTGTAGCAAGAAGACCGTGACATAACCTATGCATTATTTTGTTCTGTGCTGTGCATCATGGAGCAAGTTTTATTTGATGAGATTCTAATATTGAGTGTTGAGGAAAATCCTCACGTTTACGATAAGAGGCGCGCCTCGTATAAAGATGAGAAAATGAAGGAGAATACGTGGCTTTCAATAGCTGCATCTTTGAACTCCGATCGTAAGTGAATCATATTTTATTACTGTATTGGCTGTATTACACACTACATATTCACGCTTCAATTCAATAACTACTGTTGTGTTCATTTTTGTTCTATTACAAATGTTTCTTCTCTAATTATTTTACGTTATGGTAGACTTAAAATAGGTTGTGATAATAAAGATGCATGGACATATTTATAGTACCGTTGAAATTTTGAAATTGGTTAACCTGTGTTTATGTTGACTGCCTTGTACTCACGAGAGAACGCCATTGGTCAATTATACACAAATAACATCAGAATGCGTAATATCGACTTTACATATCGTTATTGACATACATATCGATATGCATAGTTGTCTACGTTCTCGGTTTATTGTGAATCAAAAATGTTCATATTCACGTCGTCTGCTTCTCGTTTTCATTCTGGTTCTCGTTCCCGGTTTATTGTGAACCAGCCTTTAATGTTCACAAAATAGTTTTGTGACATGGTGAATAAATAGTTTTCCAAGTAATTTTTGGAAAATATGTAATTCATTTTGCATCATATTACCAAGTTTTATGTATAGTTTGATATTTCTTGGGGTATAAGTGCAGGCATATTTCCAGAGTTTTTAGGTTATATAAATCTGAACCCTAGTGATGATGTTGATGATAAAGTCTGCACACCTTTATCTTACTTAGAGAATATTTCACCCATTCTGTTGTTATGTTTCAGAGCCACATAAGTTACATGGTTAGGCATAGTTTTAATTTAAGCTTTATAAAAGGAGGACGTTGTGTTGATGCTTGCAGGCTGGTTTGAGATGGACGAGCAGCATAACACGAAGGTGTATGTGAGCAATCTGCCACTGGACATCACGGAGCAGGAGTTCGTGGATGTTATGCAGAAGTGCGGCCTTGTGATGCGGGACACGGAGACTGGCAAGATGAAGGTGAAGCTGTACACAGAGCCGGACTCCTCGCAGCTCAAGGGTGACGGACTGTGCTCCTACATCAAGGTACAGCATGCTGTTATAACTCTATCATAGTGGTGGTGGGGTGTGATTTTGTCGCTGTGATAGGTTTGTCACTGGTTCCGACTGCGACTCATTCATTTATTTAGGCCCAATTGTATAAAACTCTCTGACTAAAGATCAATTTTGATCGAAGATCGGAAAGTGAACCGAGTTCAGACACTTCTTCTATTGTATAAAACTTTTCTGCTATCAAATTACCTTGGTTCAAATGCAATCTAAGTTCACGTGAAAAGGACTTGGCAACATCGCATAAATAGGTGAAGTATGTAATGCGCGGGCCATGTTGTACAAGTTTGTTCAGTGTAGCCAATTTAGCGACTTTAATTCTTTTTCAACGACAATTTCTTTTAACTTTTATATTGCTTAAATAGGGATTTAGCGACCTTTTTAGCACCTCATAGTGAGAAAATTTAATCTTTCTTTGTTCATAATAAGAAATCTAGCAACTTTCCAACTACTTTTTGGCGACTTTCCGCACACTCTGTTGGAGACGCTGGTTGGTTTTGTGCGTTGTAAATAATGGCGGACAATAAGAAGAAGATTGACTGTTCTCCAAATTGTTATCATGTTATGGTGTTTGATACTGCTAAACATAATAAAGCTTTATAAAATGACAATTTTCGTTTAGTAATACAGTTAATTGAAAATTTATGAATGTACCCATCATATCCATGAATAATTAATGGTTGTTATAAACATAATATAATTATAGGTTATGTTATTTGATACTGCTGAACATGATGAAGCCTTATAAAATATAAGAATTTTTCTATATTAAGGCAAGAAATTGAAAAAAGAAAAAAAAAATATATATATATATATATAAATAAATGTATCTACCATATATATTAATAATAATGGTTATTCCTTTTGCACAATCTGCTACTCGTATACTTCAAACAGAAAAGAAATAACTGAACTTGGATCATCTAACTTAATTGGAGAAATTTCTTCAGTCAAAGTTGACTTTAGTTTAAGACGAATTAATCTCAGATTAGACTTTATACAACACAAAATTCCAAGTTCAGCTAGAACGAGGATCAATTTAACCTCTGATCTAAGATTAAATGATTTATACAATCGGCCCTTAGTGTTCTGCCCAAGGGCAGGTCTTTCACTGCAGACCCAGCTGATGACGGATGACGTGAATATGTTAGGAGAAAGTCCACAAACGATTAGAGAAAACACGGAAATTTTACTTGGAGCAAGTAAAGCGATAGGTTTGGAAGTAAATCCAGAAAAGAGAAAGTATATGATTATGTCTCGTGACCAGAATATTGTACGAAATGGAAATATAAAAATTGGAGATTTGTTCTTCGAAGAGGTTGAAAAATTCAAATATTTTGGAGCAACAGTAACAAATATAAATGACACTCAGAAGGAAATTAAACGCAGAATAAATATGGCAAATGGCTGTTATTATTTGGTTGAGAAGCTTTTGTCATCTAGTCTGCTGCCAAAAAATCTGAAAGTTAGAATTTATAAAACAGTTATATTACCGGTTGTTCTTTATGGTTGTGAAACTTGGACTCTCACTTTGAGAGGGGAACACAGATTAAGAGTGTTTGAGAATAAGGTTCTTAGGAAAATAGGATGAAGTTACAGGAGAATGGAAGAAGTTACACAACGCAGAACTGCCGCATTGTATTCTTCACCTGACATAATCAGCAACATTAAATCCAGACGTTTGAGATGGGCAGGGCATGTAGCATGTATGCATGAATCAAGAAATGCATATAGAGTGTTAGATCAGAGGCCGAAGGGAAAAAGATCTTTGGGGAGGCCAAGACTTAGATGGGAGAATAATATTAAAATGGATTTGAGGGAGGTGGGATATGATGGTAGAGACTGGATTAATCTTGCTTAGGATAGGGACCAATGGCGGGCTTATGTGAGGACCGCAATGAACCTCCAGGTTTCTTAAAAGCCATTTGTAAGTAAGGCTGTCTTTAAAAGTGTTCTGGATGACTTTAGAATTCGTACAACAATAGTTGCAAAAATATTTATTTTCCATAAAAATATACTTTCCAAAATAGGTACAAGGTTTGAAGTGTCTGAGCTTTTTGTCGAAAATCCCCTCATTCAATTGTAATTGATATTATGCATTACTTTTGAACAGCTTGTAAGTCTTGTGTATTTTAAATGCATTCTCTTTTGATACTTTGGCTGAACAGGGTGGAGATAATAGTAATTAAGCGTGTTTTGGTATTTTTTTTATCAAGATTTTCAGGGTAAGTGGAAAATTTTCAGATACACCCACTGTCAGATCTGTTGTTGACGTTGATTGTAATGCTCATTTAGATAGACAATACATGTGTCACAAGCATTTAGTGAATCCATTAGCATGGTTATTGCATCACGTCATCTGATAGCTAATACAGCTGGCTTGCAAAGCAGTAACCAAGAATATACTATATGGGGAAACTTAAGAAATCATTAGGAAGTAACAAGAAAGAATACTAAATACTTTTGTTGATGCTGAGGATGGTAGAATTTTTGTATAGATAGTGATGAAAAATAGGAAAATTTCTGTCTTTCACTCTCTTGAAAAACTAATGTTGTCTATTTTATTAACATGTTTATTAACAGTAAACAGAATTAGATATATCTGCTGTATTGTTATAAAGATGTCTTAATTGGAAACACATTCCAGAATCTCGTTAACAACTTCAGTCATGTTCTGAGATCTTAATCCCATGCATGTCAGGAGTATGAACTGGTTTGCTAGTCCAAGCCAGTAGAAGTTTCTCACATCAGTCAGTGACTTCTGAATATTGGTTGCCATAACTGTGGTCCAGTGCCTTTCAACATTTCTTGTAACTTTTCAAGTGAGAGTCTAAATTGGAAAGGATTGTTAGATCTTTGTATGCAGGGTTTTCTATAATAAATTCTTCGTTTTCTTTGGACTGGCAAACGAACGTCCTGTTCGGAAACCACAAGTTGTATTAGTTCACTAGAACTAAGACAAATGCAGATAAATATTAAGGCCATGGATCAATGAAAATAATGAAAGAACCATAAAAAAATGGAAAATTTGTTTTTAACTCTAAAAAATAAAATAATGTTTCAGTTTTATAAATATGTGCTTATTTTGGCCCTGTGACGAATTTAAAGGGACGGCACGTGTGTGGAGCTGTGGCCCTTTAAACTGACACTCAGCTGTCATTCTCACAGAATTTGTACTTCATTCTAACTAAATTTACTTTTCATATTTCGTGGTGTTATGTGAGAGAAAAATGTGTGTGGTAGACCTGTAAAGGAAGGAAGGATATCGATACTATATAATTATATCATATACATGCTGTACTTTGATACTCGTTTTCTCGATTTTCCAATTTTCAATATTTTGTAACATTCAAAATGCTCTAATGAATGCAGTTTTTCTCCAATCTCAGTGAAATTTTGCACAGAAGTCCACAAAATCATGTGAAGTAAACTGATACAATATGTGTTTTCTTCTGCTATTGAAAGTATTCAAATCATCATGTGTTGAGAATGTGATAAGTTAAAAAAATGAAAAATTAACAACTAAAAGAGTAATCGGAAAAATACGAAAAGCATGTGCCATATTTTACATACATCTATCAGGAATAAATTAAATATAAATTTAAATAAAAATTATGTAAACTTTGAAAATTGGGATAATTTTATTTCAGTATTAAAAAAAAATAATTATAAGTAAACTAATTGGAATATCAAAGTGAAAATTTGTGTATTGCATGTCCACATTGTAAAAATATGTGTTAAACGTTTCAGATTAATTGGTGTAGAAATGTAGAAGTTATAAATTTCACAGATCCATAGCCTTGACAAAATCCTTTTTCTAAAATTCCGTTAACAGTATCAATACAAAATTTTGACAGTAGTTTGTTAAGTTACAAGTCAGCACCCGGTTTACTTCGTGTATTTTCCAGTCCATATGACAGACACAGTTCTCTATTGTTAGATTTCATTGTCTTGTAAACCAGGTCTAAAAGTTCTCCCAACGAACACCACATTCATAGCAGGATATTTGGTGAAATTCTTAGCTTTTAGTGCATATATAGTCCGGGTCTGCTTACTTCATTCCCTAAGGATGAAACCTAACCATTTTCCCCCCATTACTACTTATGCTAGTGGATTGTGGTGATTTTCTAGTTTGCAGGTTGAATTTTCTTTTGCGAACTTTGTTTCTAATTTCGATACTGACAAATACTACAAATATTAGTGATTTTGTAACTGTTATGTTGGCAGCTGAGACAAATATCGATAATATTTGTCGGTACTCGAGTTCCATGAAATTAAAAATTTACTAGATTTCTGAGCCGGTTACTGGAAGCTAGTGAAATTTGAACATACTAGTAATTAGTAGAAAAGTTTTCCGGGCTATGAGGCCGTGGTCTGTTGGTTGTGAGACCAAACGTTTCGTTCACTGCTGCGGTGAACATCTTCAGTGGTGTCTATTGCTGGTGCGGCTGGTGCTACTGCGCGTGCCGATTACAGGCTGCGCTGGCTGAACGAAACGTTTGGTCTCACAACCAACAGACCACGGCCTCATAGCCCGGAAAACTTTTCTACTATTGACGCCGGCCGTGAAAGTCTACACTCCAATATACTAGTAATTAATTAATATTATTAATATTAATACATAATAGTTATTTTATGTGTTGCATTGTGGTTATAATCAAGGCTATAGTCAGTTAAGTTTTTGGAGTTAGTACTAATAATTTCATATGGTCAAACAAAATACATTTTTAGGTTAGGTCTCGTGAGTCAGTTGTTTAGTCAAACCAATGAATTTCTTATTGCCAGACAAAATACTTGACATGTTGATCCCTTTCTCGTATAGTTTGCCTACGAAAATATGTTACAAATTATTGAATTTATTTAAAATAACTTTCCAACATAAAGTACTGTAAGTAAATAAGTAATTTAATACGTAAGATCTTGTGATATCTGGTAACAGTTGGCAACACTGACAAGACGGCAATATTTGCTGTTTAGGAACTGTTCTTATGTGACCCTCACTATAAATGCGATATCTACTTGTAACTTCATCTTAAGAAAAAAAAAAGCTAGAGCTCATTTGCTGTAAATCGCCATTTTTTGTTATTTCTTTAAATAAAGACTCGTTAATTTTTAATCCATCATCATCATCATCATCGTCATCCTAACAGGTGATAGTCCTAGAAGGACTGTTCTGGTCTACAAAAATTTTCCCGCCATCTCTTCATAAGATGATTTTGTTTCATGTGCATTGTGTGAACTACCTCATAATCAAATAGTATGAATAAAATGTGTCCAGCAGATTACAGATTTTTTTTATTGTCAGCAGGTTGTCTTTCGACATTTGTAGTCTTCGTACCTAGTAGTAACTTATGAGTTTGGGACACCTGAAAGAGTAACATTGTCCAATGATATACTATACTGTAGTAGGATGACTGTTTATGATTATATAGTGTCAGGAGAGGTCTTAAATCTAGACTTAACCTAAATCCCAAGCCATAGACCAGCCATTTTCAATCAGTGTGCCGCGAGAAAATGAAAATAGCAAAGCTTGTCACTGCCGCATAATTCACTTTTCACTTACCAAATTATTGCTATGAGGAATAGACCCAGGAGATGACAGTTCCCAACAGTATTGTCAACAAACGCCAGTCAGAATCAAGTATGAATGTTAAAAATATTACATTATTATATTTACACGATCTACGCTGCACTGTATATAGCAATTTTATACTTAAAATGAGCATTAAAATTCTCTAAACAAAGATAGCAACACTTCATAAATTTTCCCTGCATACTCCCAGCAAGGTGACAAGGGATGTAATATGGTTCTGTTTCTTAGATATGTCACAATTCTGGGGTATTCTCGTGGTAATATGAATAAAATCCTAGAAAGAGAGAAACAAAGATAGTTCCTAAGCCACAGTCTATAATAGAATTAAGTTGAACTTCTGTAATATAATCACTGCATGCCAGGAGATTTCTGTTCAATTGATGATGGGGTCATGGATTTTCGCCATAGATGTAGATAATCTTTCTGGTTGTACTATCTCCCTGGAATTTACTCAGCTTCTAGCAGAACACAGTCTGTGTTCACTATAAGTAGTTGCTAGGATACGAAATCGTGATAATACTAAAACTGACATAAGGAAATCGCTTTTTAAGTTCATTTTATGTGCATTATTAATTACAATTGAACCTTACAGTCAATTTTGTTATGTGGCGTTAACACAATTCTGTGTAAACTATATGAGTATTTTAATATCAAAGACGGATATCTGTCGTCTCCATAGTTTTGATCTAGAGGCAATTTTTTAATTCACAGTGTTCTTTGTAATATTTAACGCAATTTATTTTATAAATATAGTGTTAGAGTTTGCATATGGTTTCACTATAACTGGAAAGAGCATGAAAAATTGTATAAGAAACCACAGCTATTTAAATTTCCATTGAGGTCAGATGTCCGTCTTTGATATTAAGCTACTCATATGTAGTTACTAAGGGCCATATTCATAGATACCTACTCTTAGCGTGGGCTTCCGGTAGATGATCAACGAACTAACGTTTTTCGTATTCATAAACCAGTGTTAGCGATATGATATAAATCCTGTACAAGTAATCAGTCGATAGCCAGGGCTAGTTTAGCACGCTCGTAGCGTGGGCTAGCGAAATGTCTATGCATAGCACCCTAAGATACGAAATCGTGATCGTACTAAAATTGACATAAGGAAATGTTAAATATAATATGTGGTTGCTAGGATATGAAAGTGAATCATGCTGAAACTGAAATAAGGAATTCACTGTTAAGTTAATTTTATGTGCATTATTAACTGAACCTTATAGTCAGTCTGTTTTGTGGCATTAGCACAGTCTAGTTAAGTTTGAACTATATAAATATGCAGATTTAAAACTAAACGTTGTACTTACCTGTAATACTGACTGAATAGAAGACTTCGCATTGTGCAAGAGTTTTTTTATGCTTTATGTGCAGATGTTGGAAAATGAAAATTCAAACTTTCGTTGGAAGTTCGAATTCTACATGTTATGACTGAATGTAATCACATGATTGATTGGTTGGTTTCTAATGCTGAGCACTTGATAGTGAAATCATTGGTTGGCTTATTTAACACCTATTTTTAATTTTTACGTTTAGTATTGTTTTGTCAACAGTTAATCACACATAGAAGACTGTGGACTAGTACGATTTTGAGTCGATTTTCTACTCTTTTCTACCAGAGACCTCTACATGTGTCTTTATTAATTAATAAAATGGTATTTCACACGCTGTAAGTCTACTGGTTGTGGCCTGTGACATTATGTCTTTGTGTGATGGAAAGTACACGTAGAATTTTTTTTTTATATAAAAGCATTGCCTTTAACTGAAAATTAGTCCAGAGTTAAGTATGGTGATCACTGAATAACAAAAACGAACGACTTTTAAGACATTTTGTTGTCATTATTTCTTGTTTGAGAAAAGACTTCACCACTCCCATTGAAAAGACACCCAAGAATCGTTGTATTTGTTCATTCACTGTAAAACAAACCATTACTTACGATACAGTATTATTAAATAAACAAGAAAGAGATGAGGAACAACACACAAGAATGTTATTGCTGATCAATGAGTCTGGTCTTGTGTCGTCGACGAGAGTGCCTTCTTGGCTTTGGTTCGTCGCGCACCATCACCACTTCCAGTGGTCTCTCACATATGTAATGTTTGCGGTGCACACAACTACGAGAACCCCACTTGTACATCATCTTGGGATCCATGATGATGCAGTGCCAGGTGGGATCTTCTTTCGGTGAGCGACGGGAGAATCCCTGATATGTCAGCCGCCTGCCAGTTGCAGCCCAGACCCATCGTTTGGTCTCCCAGTTGTATATCCCTCCAATCCAACGCTCGAGAGGGGCTGGGAACAGAAATGGGAAATTTATACATTCGGCATGTCTGTTGATATTGAGGCCTGAAAGTAATTAATATCTGTTTAAATTAAATTACTTCAAAATGGAACTAAATTTTTCGAAACAGGAATCGCACTAACAAACACAAACACGAATGGACCCCGCTGTCATCCAGATCAGAACAAATCTCCATGCTCTATTTAAAACATATGAACTACTGGATCAGAGGAGACCATACTGGTCATCAAAGAAATTAGAGGGTAGACTTTCTTGCTAAAATAGATTCCAGGAACCGCAAAAGAATAACCTTCGACCGTTATCACTATGTAAACTGAAGCTTAAAGATTACTACGAAAACCTCTGGAATCGAGTATACATATACACAAAAATTTACTTTCCAAACATTCACTGCAGACTGCAAACCAACTTTCATCCTAACTTCATTTTAACCCAGTTCATGATAGATCATGGAAATTTCCTGCAATACCTACACAAAACTGGCAAAAGTACAACATCAACATGCCCATGTGAAGAGGAGTACCAGACAGCTGCCCATTTCACTCGATGCAGATTGAATGACAAGTTTAGACCAGAGAACCTCAAGAATGCAAGATCAAACCTGAGGAAAGTGATTTCCTATCCAAGGACAATAACTTTTATAAATGACATTTACAAGACACTAACTAATCAACTGATAAATTGTGATTTTGAGTTTAATCCTATATATCCTAAATTGTAAATTTAATTTAAATATCTCATGATATATCCTAAGGATTAAATGTACAGTATGTTGGACAACCTAAATAATAATAATAATAATAATAATAATAATAATAATAATAATAATAATAATAATAATAAACACTTCTGTTTGCAGAGGATACGTTTCAATTGTCAATTCAAAGGACAGTGTACAGACCAAAATATTATATCCCTTATAAAATTTATCAAAATATTTTGAACTGGAGATATTACTGGAAAAATCAAAGCATGACTTTTTTTTTGGACAGGATCCACTTCATGATGTGTGAAGTAGGAGAAGACGACGATGAAGTATGAAGTAGGAGGAGAAGATAATGAAATATGAAGTAGGAGGAGAGTATGATGCATGGAGTAGGAGAAGATGAAGTAGAGGGAGAGAATGATGAAATATGAGGTAGAAGAAGAGTATGATGTATGGAGTAGGAGAAGATGAAGTAGAGGGAGAGGATGATGAAATATGAGGTAGAAGAAGAGTATGATGTATGGAGTAGGAGAAGATGAAGTAGAGGGAGAGAATGATGAAATATGAGGTAGAAGAAGAGTATGATGTATGGAGTAGGAGAAAATGAAGTAGAGGGAGAGGATGATGAAGTAGGAGAAAATAATGAAGCAAGAGAAGGTGAGGATGTAGAACAGAAAATAATAGAAAAAGATAAAAGTATAGGAACTGACCTAGTTCGGGTTTGTTGAGGTAGCTCCTCATGTTGCGATCCTCCCAGGCCTTCTCCAGCCGGGCCAGGTCGCTGCCCTTGTCCTGACAGGCGAAGTGCGCCTCCTGCCATGCCGCCATGTGGGTGCTGAAGAAGTAGCAGCTATTGCCATTGCGTACAAAGTCCGACGGACACACATACGTCTTCTTCATGTCCCCTTCGCTGTCATCTGCACATTTTCAGTCATACTTCAAATTGTTTATTTTTTGTAATATGAGGACGAGCGAGAATTTGTGGCAATACTGCTACAGTATTTTGCCATCACCACTATTGTTACTGCTACTGTCACTTACTATAGTGCCATCACCGCTAGATTACTCCTTCCACTATCATTTACTGGTACTGCCATCACAAAACTGCTACTGCTATTGCCTCCATCACTTACTAATACTATTGTTACTGCTACCATCACAAATTGTTACTTACTATTATTGGTACTATTAGTACAACTGCTGTTGGTGCTAATGTCACTCACTATTATTGCTGCCATCAACACGTTACTACTACTGTCATCATTTATTACTGTTATACTGCTATTTCAATCACTATCATTCATATGACCCCTGCTGGCATCATCACTATTGTTATTACTACTGCTACTGCCAGTGTTACTAGTAATATTAATACTGCCATAAAACTATTTTTACTACTATTGCCATCTCATATACTATTACGACTGATACCACCTAACTACTATTGTTACTGACCTCAACTTCTTCTTCTTCTTCTGAAGGCACTACAACTTCATTGAAGTTTTGGCCTTCTCAACGATTTCTTTCCATTTCTCTCTATCTTGGATAATTTTGGGCCAATTCCGAACCCTTAATAATTTTATATCTTCTGTACGTCATCCCCACACCTATTTTTTGGTCTTCCTGTTGCTCTTGTCGTTAGAGGTTGCCACTGGTAGATCTTATTTAACAGTCTGTCATTTTGCATTCGATTTACATGTCCAAACCATCCTAGTCTTTGAGCTTTAATAAATTTATTATATTTTTAATCGTCTTATTTAATTCCATGTTGGTTTGGATCCTCCATGTACCATCTTTTTCTTTGATTGGTCTCATTATCCTACGCAAAATTTTCCTTTCAAAAATCAGAAGCTTTTGTTTTATTGTTTCCTTCAACGCCCAGGTTTCACATGCATATGTCACAGTTGGTCTTATAATTGTTTTATATAGTATGAATTTTGCTGACTTAGATATTAATTTACTTTTGAACAATATTTTGTTCGCAAAATATGCTTTGCCTAGAGCAATTCTCTCATTTATTTCTTCTTCTATACTATTATTTTGGTTTATAATGGAACCTAAATATTTAAACAAATTTACTCTTTCATAACTAATATTTTCTATTATGAGATCTTTTGTTGCTCTATTTTTTGTGTTATTGTTTAAATATTTAGTTTTAGCATTATTAACTATCAATCCGCTAGCAGGCTACACTCTCTATGACCATAAATATAATGAAGACATCGACAAGAACTAAATATCGCAGCCATTACAGAGACAATCCACAAGTATCGGAGCAACTGGCATGAGCATGTTCTACGGATGCCAAATTATAGACTACCCAGGAGATTATTAAATTACAGACCCCTTGGATACCGAGATCGTGGACGCCCGAAGAAGCGATGGAGAGACCAGCTTTTCACCTGAGACGGAACAGGCCAAATGGCCTAAACTCTGATAGCTATTGATGATGATGATGATGATGAACTATCAATCCATATTTGCTTGACTCTTCTTTCAATAATTTGAAAGTTTCAACTAATGCTGGCATATTTCTTGTTGTTATTATTGTATCATCTGCATATGCCATGCATTGTTTTAGTCTGGTACTTATATTACCTCTTAGATCTAGTTGTTTTATTATATAATCGATTACACTGCTAAATAAAGTTGTTGCTAATGGATCACCTTGTTTGACGCCAATGTTTATTTCAAATTCTTCACTCAATTTATTGTTTATTTTAATTTTGGCTCTAGTATTTTGAAGTGTGAGGGTTATTAATCTTATTAATTTGTGTGGTATTTGATATTGTAATAAACATTCTGTTATCTTCTTTCTAGTTACTGAGTCTAAAGCTCGTGCATAGTCAATGAATATATTACGTAATTCAGTTACTGATCTCACCACCACTGTTAATACTGCTGTCTTCACCACGTTTCACTATTGCTACTATCATCACTGCCATTATTGTTACTATTAGACCTACTACTGCCACTACCACCACCTTGATAGATAATGCTACTGCTACCAACACTATTAGTACTGCTATTACTATCACGCTGTTACTACTGCTACCACTACTACTATTGCTACTGTCACTGTCATTACTGTTATTGTACATTTGAGAAGCTCATTTTCAAAACGCCTCTTGTCCATCTGATAACAAAAATCAACTTCCTGTGTCCATGCATTTTTGAGAAATAATTCTACATAGGCTATAAAATTGTCATGATTTTCTTCAGAACGCCTCTAAACCACTAAAATCTTGCGTTAAAAGTGACTGTAGGAATTAAACTGACTTTTGTCCGCAGCAAAAATTTCGACAGAATATTAGTTCCAGCTTTGGAATCAAAGAGTCTTATGCTCCCATCTGATTCTAAATGCATCCAACTCTTTGGTTTTATAATATCTCTTGCCTAGCTGATAAGATATTTTTTTGTGATTTTCCACAAAGTTATGGTAATGGACAAGGATCGTTTTGCAAATAAGTTTCTCATTTATACAAATTTATACAAGTAAACTGCGTAGTGATGTATTATAATAAAATTACAGACGTGGACAAATTATTAGCAAAATTGAAGATTTTTATTATATATTTTTACAAAATATGATTCTTCAATTTAGACTACAGTTGACATATTTGTGTATTTCCAAATAATTAGCCAAATTGAAGATTTGTATAGTATATTTTTCAAAATTGAACCCTTCAATTTGGACTACATTTGATATTTTTGCATATTTACAAATTATTAGCAAAACTGAAAGTTTTTATTGTATATTTTTACAAAATTCGATTCTTCAATTTGGACTACAGCTGACATTTTGGATATTTCCAAATTATTAGCAAAACTGAAGATTTTTGTTTTATATTTTTACAAAATTTGGCTCTTCAATGCAGTTGACATTTTTGCTAATTTACAAATTATTAGCTAAATTGAAGATTTTTATTATATATTTTTTACAAAACTTGACTCTTCAATTTAAACTACAGTTGACATTTTTGCATATTTCTGTCTACTGTAATGATGGAAATATGCAAAATTGTCAACTGTAATCTAAATTGAAAAGTCAAATTTTGTAAACAGAATTATCATAAAAATCGTCAATTTTGTTAATAATTTGTCCACGTCTGTAATTGCATGACTTCTTACTCGTAGATACTATTAATATTAATTGGGAACATGCTTTTAGTGATGTTATATTATTAACCCCTTAGTTTATAATGAGTATTAACAGTATATTGATACACATATCATTCATAAAATAAAATAAAAAAAACAGTTCACTGTTACTATTTATTATACGCGATCAAAAATCCAGATTACTAGCAGTAGTAAAGTACTCATAAAGGGGTTTTAATTGTATACCATTGTATTTAATTAACAATCGGTTTACAACGTGTAAATTTATATCTATCACTACGACTATTGCCGAGGAATCGTTCAGAGGTCGTGAGTCCATCCGTACCTGCACAGAGACATGTGCCGAGCAGCAGTAGCAGCAGCAGGACCCACATGCTGGGGGTGGGCGCACACATCACTGCCGCATCATGCACCTCTCCGCCAGCCTGTTGCAATTCCGCGGGAGTCGCTCCGAGCGCGGGAATGATGTGTTTTGACTGACAGTGCGAGTGTCTGAATGGAGACAAGTGTGCGAGCAGCACGTTGTGGGTTTGGTTTTTGGTTAACGTGGCGGCGAACAAATGGAGGGGAGGAGACCAGCGTGCAGAGGGGAGGAAGAGAAATGTGGGCTCTGCGCCAGCGAAGCCAGCTAGACTTGTAGACTGCTATTTTCAGAGTCCTGATTCAGAGAGAAACAATATGGATACCTTAACAGCGTACACTTTGTTCCACATGAATCAGATTCAGGTCGTAAACAAGTGGGCTTTGTCTAAAACAATGATACGTTTGTATGCAGATGAGAGTGTCGCCATAACGACATAATTATGATGGATTGTTTGTGTAAAAATGACGATGTTAAACCAACTGACTGCGCCCCTGCGGAGGGGGGCGTGGTGGTAGACTGTCATGCCCGCGGAAAGAGGATGCGCTCCTGGGTTCAGCGATTTTGATCCATTTGTTTCGGAAGGACGTTAATGATGTAAAACGAAGTCTAGCAAAATCATATTACACTACGTTCGAAGGTACGCTAGGGGCCCCGGGTTGAAATCCCGCTCCACTCTGAATTTATAACTTATATTGGGCAAGCCCGTGGTCCAGGTAACACAGAAGTTTTCTCCAGGTATTCTGTTCCCCAATTGAAGAACTAAGTGAAGTACTGTCAGTAGCCATGCGAGTAGAGCAACAAGTTAATATTAGGAGATTCAGTATATCTCCGCAGTGAATATGAAGGGAAGGCATATGTCACTGTTGATAGAGATTCGTCCATCGGATTGGGACGTTAAGCCTAGCGGCTCTCTTGTTGCTATTCGACAGGAGTAGGCACGTGCCGACACCGGGTTTCCCCTTCTCCCTTCCTCATCTTAATCATCATCCTCACCCATTCCCTACACTACACTTACACGAACACGTAACATACACTCACCCTAGTACACGACATAACTCCACAGATACACATCATGCATAACGTGGCCCGCTGAAGTGGTGTGCAATTTGAAAATGGGTCACAGTCCTGCCACCTATCCGCAGTGTGCGGAACTCGAATCAGGCAAAGTGAAGTGGGTAGGCATTAGACACACACACACACACACACATATTCCGAAATTAAAAGACAAGGAAACTGAGCAACATGCATAGTGTTCTGCCCAAGGACAGGTCTTTCACTGCAAACTCAGCATTCTCCAGTCTTTACTATTTTTTGCCTCCCTCTTAGTCTCCGCGTATGATCCATATATCTCAATGTCATCTATCTTATATCTTCTGCTCCGAACTCTTCTCCCGTTCACCATTCCTTCCAGTACATCCTTCAGTAGGCAGTTTCTTCTCAGCCAGTGACCCAACCAATTTCTTTTCCTCTTTCTGATAGTTTCAGCATCATTCTTTCTTCACCCACTCTTTCCAACACAGCTTCGTTTCTTATTCTGTCTGTCCACTTCATACGCTCCATTCTTCTCCACATCCACATTTCAAATGCTTCTTGGCTGGGCCACTGACTGAGATAAAACTGCCTACTGAAGGGTGCACTGAAAGGAATGGTAAACGGGAGAAGAGTTCGGGGCAGAAGAAGATATCAGATGATAGACTACATTAAGATATGTGGATCATATGCGGAGACGAAGAGGGAGGAAGAAAATATGAAAGATTGGAGATTGCTGTGTTTGCATTGAAAAACCTGTCTTTGGGCAGGAAACTATGAGTGAGTGAATGAATGAATCATTTTTACACCCGGAGTTTTAATTTATTATATAGAACATTTTATAAAACTTTGTAAAATCAGGAAACTAAAAAATTGCGTAACAAGTGGAAAATTTTCAGGAAAAATTTTAATTGTAATACCATTACCTATAATTTATTATAAAACTTAGCAAACTAAAAAAAAAAAAACTGCGTGATAAGGAAAATATTTCCAGGATAATGTATAATTATATCACAAAAATACTTTCTAAACTTTAGCCATATCAACATTATTTAAAAGTTGCTTAATATAGGGAACATTTGCAGGGAAATTTACAATAAAATTTATATCAGTACCTACAATTTTATGAACCTTAGCAAAGTCAATAAGGTAACAAATTCCTGAATAATTGAAAAATGTGTAACTATATCATTACTTACAATTTATTATGAAATTTAACAAAATCTAGGAGCTCAGAAAAATTGCGTAATAAATTAAACATTTTCAATAAAATGTATAATAATAAAAGGTAAAGGTATCCCCGTAACATGCCATGAAGGCATTTGGGGGGCACGGAGGTAGAGCCCCATGCTTTCCATGACCTCGGCACTGGAATGAGGTGGTGTGGTCGGCACCACGCTCTGGCCGCCTTTTACCCCCGGGAAAGACCCGGTACTCAATTTTATGGAGGCTGAGTGAACCTCGGGGCCGTTCTGAAAGTTTGGCAACGAGAAAAAATCCTGTCACCACCTGGGATCGAACCCCGGACCTTCCAGTCCGTAGCTGCTCTAGCAACTGAGCTACCCGGCCGCCAAAATGTATAATAATATCGGTAAAATTATAAAACGTATAAAAATGAAATTAAAATAGTTGCTTAATAAGGGGAAATTTTCCTATTTAAAATAATATGGAAAATGTTCATATGTACGTGGCATAATGTCCGACACAGACCTCTCATATTCTCTTTCCTCGCAAAGGTGGATTTTATCGCCCTTAAATCCATCACTCTTGGCCAGGTTCGAACTCAGGAATGTCGTAGGATCCCTCAGGAATGTCGTGGGATCTGTCGATTAGCATTGTAACCGTAAGACCACCGAGGACGACCAGTTTCTTTGGAAACGAAGCAGAGTATGGCAGCCTTCATTATGCTTCATGTTATATCAGTAATCCATAAGTTGGAAACCGACTGAAAGCGAAAAAGAATTAAAGGTTGAAAATCATTAACATAGCTTCTTTAAGAACTAAAGTGTCCACGCTGTGGAGTAACGGTTAGCATATCTGACCGGGTTCAAATCCCGGTTGGGATAAGTTACTTGGTTGATGTTGTTTCAGGAGTTTTCCTTCAACCAATTAAGAGCAAATGCTGGATAACTTTTGGCGCTGGACTTTGGACTCATTTCGCTGGCATTATCACCTTCATAATACTAAGGTTAGATAAAAAATAATGGCAACAGTTCGATATTTCTGACATGGCTTTATTCACAGGTGTACAACATTTACGTACCTTCTATTTAGTCACCCCTCTTATTTATTACCTTTTGCCAAATGTTTGGAAGGCGTCGTACACCATCAGCGCGTCCATCTTTGTTGATGTTCCGTATTGACCGCCCTAAAGCACGGATAAGTTCATCTCTGGTATTGTACCGGGTCCCTCGCAGTGGTTCTTTCACTTTGGTGAAAAGATCGTAATCGCATGGATCATATGGGGTGAGTACGGTGGATCCAACAGGGAAGCAAGGAGTTGAATTGTGTTGTCCTCCACGCGGGGTCGTCCTGTACGGAGGTTGTCCTGAACGGCATTCCTGCCTTCCCGGAACGCTTTAACGCATCGTGCCACTGTGATATATGGCAACGCTGCATCGGCATATGCTTCATGCAGTCCCTGAAAACATTCTTGTGCACTACGACCTCGTGTCACTTCAATTTTGATCCAGGAACGTTGCTCTAGTTTTGTAAACGTGGTCTTAGGGCGCTCGCACTATCCCTATGAAAGTCAACGTTCTACACACTGCAGACAGAGTACTGTCGCCGCTGGCTGCACTGACTCATCTAACAACCCTTGTTCATGTCCACACAGCTGGGAACTCTCGAACGCACCATCGTCACGTGATAGCAGTGTTGCCATTACTTTTTATCCAACCTATGTATCATTCAGACGCTGCGCTAGACAGCCATAGCAGTTGATAAAACGTCGTAAAATATTCCAGAGCCACCGGCGCAACTCATGCAGTAGCGCGTTGGCTGTTGGTCCGGAGTTGCGTTCGGGCATGGGTTCGATTCCCGCTTGGATTGATTACCGGGGTTTGGTTTTTCCCGATATTTCCTCAACCGTAAGGCGAATGTCAGGTAATCTATGGCGAATCCTCGGCCTCATAACTCGCTATCACCAATTCCATCAACGCTAAATAAAGGAGTAGTTGATACAGTGTCGTTAAATAACCAAGTAAAAAAATCAATTAATAATACAGGATCCCGTATCATAGTTGTACGGTACATGAAATATCCCTATCGCTGAATAAAGTCTCCGCTCGGATGCTGCTTATTGTAGCTATTACTTTCAACCGTCGTCAATACTTCCTCAGAGGACAGCGAGTGCTATATAAGGAAGAAACTGAATCTCATTACTGTGGAACTCCACATTTGCAAAGGAAATGGAAGAAACTGGTAATAAGAAACATCGGAAATGAGGGCATCGAAACATAATTCAGCATGCTGAGCATGTAGTGGGTTATGTCAGCATTACGTACAGCTGGTTGATAGGTGTGGTGCTACAGTTGGACCAACATATCGTGACTGCTTGAACTGACAGCAACATTTGTAAATAGTTTCTCTGCTACTACTCCCAACACTTAACAGACTGGGCGAACCGCCTGTTACAAACAAATCCATAGCAAATCATTACAACTTATTTTCGGTCTTTATACGAGATGTGGTCTGGTCTAGTCTGGTCGGTGAACTCGAGGTTCGCGGGTCTAAACCGACCGACAGAGTTATTTATGTTTTAAAGGGCCATAAAAACCAGTTTACAGTGTCGGAGGAATAGTTCAAGAGAATTCATTAAAAACACGTGAATTGTTTCCATGTTTTAACTTTATTACTTTAGAAAAATACTAAATTACAATAACTCATTTTTGTGGCGTCTGTCAATACAAGTCATATATGAGGAATACATGGAGGAATAGTTCAAGAGAATTCATTAAAAACACGTAAATTGTTTCCATGTTTTAACTTTATTCCTTTAGAAAAATACTAAATTACAACAACTCATTTTTGTGGCGTCTGTCAATACAAGTCGTATATGAGGAATACATGGAGGAATAGTTCAAGAGAATTCATTAAAAACACTTAAATTGTTTCCATATTTTAACTTTATTCCTTTAGAAAAATACTAAATTACAATAACTCATTTTTGTGGCGTCTGTCAATACAAGTCATATATGGAATACAAGAAGGAATAGTTCAAGAGAATTCATTAAAAACACCTAAATTGTTTCCATATTTTAACTTTATTCCTTTAGAAAAATACTAAATTACAATAACTCATTTTTGTGGCGTCTGTCAATACAAGTCATATCTGAGGAATACAAGAAGGAATAATTCAAGAGAATTCATTAAAAACACTTAAATTGTTTCCATATTTTAACTTTATTCCTTTAGAAAAATACTAAATTACAATAACTCATTTTTGTGGCGTCTGTCAGTACAAGTCACATATGAGGAATACAAGAAGAACAAGGAGAGGGAGTTGAATTTTTGTGATGGTCTATTTCCAAGTTACCCCTTGACTGACGTAGTGTGGAGAAAGACATAGTTCTGCGTCAAAAATGCATTTTTGTTCTGCGCTTAACCCTTTGAGTGCCAGTCACGATTACATCGTAATTTTAAAATTTTGCTAGAAATGCCGGTCACGATCTAATCGTGATATAGTTTACATTTTGCTGTTATTCTCCAGACGACAAAGACCACTGTAGTGTTGTCCGAGAGCGTAGAGTAACGTTCAGTGGAGCGGTTCACTTATGTAAATTTACTTGGCATTTTTCACATAATACTATGCAAAGGGGGTCGTCACGAAAAGGGTTAAACCTTAAAAAATTCAATTCTGTTCGAGTCGTTTGAGGTACAAGATTTTTCCTTTAGGAAAATCTTCCGTTTCTCAGACAAAGTAGATTAGAGTTGTTACCAGAAAGTTGGTGTAAGACTAGTAGGCAAATGATTTAATTTTAGGGGTGGTCTTAAACGTTTCTCCGATACTGTATTTACGCAACGTAACAATCCCTTCTTACCTATCTTTAAGAAGGGGGACAGGACTAACTGTAGTAACTTTCGAGGAATATCACTTTTGTTGACGTCGTACAAAATTCTGTCCAATATTCTTTTGAGAAGATTAACTCCATATGTAGATGAAATTATTCGGGATCATCAGTGTGGTTTTAGGCGTAATAGATAACTATTGATCAGATATTTTGTATTCGATAGATAATGAAGAAAAAATGAGAGTATAAGGGTACAGTACATCAGTTATTCATAGATTTCAAAAAGGCATATGACTCGGTTAAGAGAGAAGTTTTGTATGATATTCTTATCGAATTTGGTATTCCCAAGAAACTAGTTCGATTAATTAAAATGTGTCTCAGTTAAACGTACAGCAGAGTCCGTATAGGCCAGTTTCTGTCAGATGCGTTTCCAATTCACTGTGGGCTAAAGCAAGGAGATGCATTATCACCTTTACTTTTTAACTTTCCTCTGGAGTATGCCATTAGGAAAGTCCAGGACAACAGAGAGGGTTTGGAATTGAACGCTTTACATCAGTTGCTTGTCTATGCGGATGACGTGAATATGTTAGGAGAAAATCCACAAACGATTAGAGAAAACACGGGAATTTTACTGGAAGCAAGTAAAGAGATAGGTTTGGAAGTAAATCCCGAAAAGAAAAAGTATATGATTATGTCTCGTGACGAGAATATTGTACGAAATGGAAATATAAAAATTGGAAATTTATCTTTTGAAGAGGTGGAGAAGTTGAAATATGTGGGAGCAACAGTAACAAATATAAATGATACTCGGGAGGAAATTAAACGCAGAATAAATATGGGAAATGCGTGTTATTATTCGGTTGAGAAGCTCTTATCATCCAGTCTGCTGTCGAAAAATCTGAAAGTTAGAATTTATAAAACAGTTATATTACCGGTTGTTCTGTATGGTTGTGAAACTTGGACTCTCACTTTGAGAGAGGAACAGAGATTAAGGGTGAATAATTTCAAGGGAAAAATTGTTCCGGGGCCGGGTATCGATTCCGGGACCTCTGGTTGAACGTACCAGCGCTCTGCCAACTGAGCTACCCGGGAACTCAACCCGGCCCCGGAACAATTTTTCCCTTGAAATTATTCAAATCTGCTTTACAGGGAGCTTTACCTGAAAGACTAGATTTGCATAGAGATTAAGGGTGTTTGAGAATAAGGTGGCTAGGAAAATATTTGGGGCTAAGAGGGATGAAGTTACAGGAGAATGTAGAAAGTTACACAACACAGAACTGCACGCATTGTATTCTTCACCTGACATAATTAGGAACATTAAATCCAGACGTTTGAGATGGGCAGGGCATGTAGCACGTATGGGCGAATCCAGAAATGCTTATAGAGTGTTAGTTGGGAGGCCGGAGGGAAAAAAACCTTTAGGGAGGCCGAGACGTAGATTGGAAGATAATATTAAACTGGATTTGAGGGAGGTGGGATATGATGATAGAGACTGGATTAATCTTGCTCAGGATAGGGACCAATGGCGGGCTTATGTGAGGGCGGCAATGAACCCCCGGGTTCCTTAAAAGCCAGTAAGTAAGTATGGTGTATTCTCACAGTAATCATTCTGATCCTGCTGGCCCTTCACACGTCGTTAAATAAAATATTACTCATCTTAGCTAAGGTCTTGGTGACCATAACTGGAGGTGTTAGCAGCAGGACTGAATAACGCAGAATCCCGAGGCTAATATCAAAATGTCGTCGACGAAAGTTGAAGGTTGACAATCTCCACTTCATTGAAGTCCATTCAATAGCGTACGCCGAGAAAGTTGGCCGTGCAGCATGTCACCGGCTATCGGCTGCCAGACATTTCTCATGTGTGTCGCTCGCACCTTGACCCAGTCTGCGCTCCGGGCCTTCGAATTGTCGGTGGAGAACACTTCTTCACGTCCGAGCCAGATTGTGGTCAGAGGGTAATGCACGTGCAGACGGACGGAACGCTGTTGGAATGCAAGATCATATTTCTTTCTTTTTCTCTTTCTTCAAACCCTTAGTCTTCTACCCCTTCTCTCTTTCCTTCTCTATTCGACCTCTTCCCAATATTTCTTCAAATCCAATCTTTCTCTCTTTCTTTCATTCTTTGTTCCTTCCTTTCTTTTTCCTTTTTTTACTTTCTCTTTTTTTTTCAACCCCTTCTATAGAGGATTTCACATTAACAAAAAATACTGAGTAGTTACCATAGAAACGCCTACCTACCACATAGCTTCTACAATGTACTAGGGAAGGCCCATAAAACGATTTTTTTTTCTTAACGTGGAATGCTCTAATGCGTGTTCAGTTCAAAGTGTGTCATGGCTCGCTGTATGTCGTCATGTGGCTAACCGATGAGCCTAGAGAATTCAATCTTCCTACACTTCCGCAGAGGCGTATTACCTATGTGCCAGAGAAGTTGCCTGGCAAGCACGGCGTTTATTCTGAAGACTACTTACCGATACGTACCGTAATGCCGGTAGTGGCAGGAATGTGAACTGTTTGGAAACACGTACTGAGGTGAGTTTTTTCTTACTGTCGGGATATAGGGAGAGGGTTAAGACGATTACTTACGTATTTGTTGACATTAACTTGGACGGTCAACATGGACACGGAGCATTTGATGTGTGTTGTGGAATAATGCCGTACGCAGCCGTTGATAACAAATACCCTGGGTACGAGCAAAACACAGTTCAAAAGAGGTTATGGTAGCACACAGACCGTACAGACCGCCATCTGTTGCTACGACGTTCAAGTTATACCGTACACGTTCTCAAGTTCAGATTGAACGCCTTGATTAATAGGCAACTTCTCTGACATAAAAGCTGAAACTCGCTTCAAATCGCTGACTCACAACAGTGACGTCATGACACACTTTGAAATGAACACCCAGTATATCTTTCTCCAAGCCCTTCTCTGTCTTATCTCTTCAACCCCTCCTCTGTCTTTCTTCAACCCCTTTTTTTATTGTTTTCTTAAACCTTTTTCCTCTCTTCCGTCAACCCTTCTCTCCCTTCAACCCTTTCTTTCACCCCTCTTTTACTCTCTTCAACCCCGTCTCTCTCTTTGTTCAACCCTCTCTCTCTGTTCCTTACTTTCTTCAACCTTTCTCCCTCTTTCTCTTTTTCTCTCTTTCTCAACCTCTTTTTTCTCTTTGTTCAATTATTTATTTCTCTTCAACCCTTTTCTTTATTTTTCTTTCTTTTTTTTCTTCACCCTTTCTTCAGCTTTTTTTCTGCGATTCTCTCATTTTTCTACTTGCTCTCTTCCTCTATCTCTTTCTTTCCTTTTATATTTCTTTGTCTCCTTTTTTCTCTTTCACCTGCTATCTTTCATACTCTTTTCTCTTCTTTTTCATCTCCTTCCTCTTTATTTACTTCCTCTCCCTTTATTATCTCATCCCCCTTTGATCTGTTTCTCTTTCTTATATTTGCTCTTCTATATTTACTTAGTTCTTCGTTTATCTCTCTTAGTTTGTTTCTCTTTCTGTTCTTTCGCTTGTCCTTTGTTTTTCTTTTCTGTTTTTCTTTTCTTTTTTCTCACAATTTTTCTTTTCATTTTCTTCCTCTTTCTCGCCTTGTCTGTGTTTCTGTCTGTAGTTCTTCCTTTTCTTGCTTTTTTTAATCCCTCTTCTTCACTTTCCTTTTCTTTTTCCTATTTTTATCTTGTCTACTGCGTTTCTCTTGCTTCCATCTTTCCTCTGTTTTCTGCCTATTTTTCTGTCAGCTCTTTTTAGTTTTCCTTTCTCGTTGACTGTCTTTCATCCTTTCTCTTTACCTGTGTCTTCCGTCTCGCTCTTCTCTTTTTCTCTCGTTTCTTTTACTTTGTCATACGATATTTTCACGGAAGTAGGGGAGAGTCGGGTAGTATCGGACATCGGGTAATATCGGACAGTGAGTTTCTTTCATCTACCACACGATGATAGTACCTGATTGACATGGTTACGTTTCTGTAATGTCGCATAGAGAAACGTAACCATGTCATTCACGTACTACCATATGGTGGTAGATGAAAGAAACGCACTGTCCGATATTACCCGATGTCCGATACTACCCGACTCTCCCCTATAACTTACGTTCCCAATATCTTTGAAGTTGTAGTAATTTTCGGCATGTTATCTGTCTATCTATGTCTTTATCCGGGAATTATGCATAAAATATGAGAGTTTATGGCGTTGTAGTACTTCAAATAAAACAATTTTATTTCTGGTATTTCTATCTGACTCAGTAGATCGATTTCTCAGTAAAGCGACGGATTTTGTTCGTATTCAGTTTCAACGAGTCAACCCAACCGGGAATAATCCACATGCAATATAATCATGTAATTTAGGCCTATAAATCTTTACTGGACGTGTTTATTAAGGAATAATGCAAGATTTCGATCTTTTTAAGGTTTGTGTTTCTTACAGAATATCATGCGAAGAACAAAATGGCACAGATAGTCTTGACTCCGAAAACGCTCTTGTGTGAGTTTGTTTACACAGTTAAGACCTTTTCTGTAAAAATTTAACTCTTATCTACAAATTTATGACCGCACTTGTAAACTTCTTCAAACAGAGGCGTTGGGTGTTAGGCATCCCTACACGAATTACTCTGTAAAATTAACCAGAAACTTACCTGTTACGGAGATACAGCCATATATTAATACTTTGTTTTAACTGCTTTCACAGACATGTCGCAAATATGTTCTGAGAATGTGTATTTTTTCCTTGTCACAGACAGGTTCACCAGAAATCGTTTATATATGTAATTGCAAACGATTGTTAAGATAGGGATAAGATTTTTTTGGGTATTTGTACTGTATTACAGTTATAGAAACGAAGCTATGTTTCGGCTCCATCAGGGAATGAGGCAACCTATTTGTTGGCTCCATTACAAAGAGCTTGATCTATTAAATACGTTGAGTAAAATTTGTTAATCCTTCTGGCAATGGTGAGGAGAAACGAAAACCCCGAGGATCCTGAGCATCCACTTTGTCACTACAAATTCCATCCTGACCCAAACGGGAATCGAATCTGAGTCGCCACGTTGAAAGGTAGAGTGACTATTCGACATGGAAAGACCATCAAGAGTTATTAGTAACTTGGTATATGAATGCGCTTTTCTGAGGAAGGTGTCAGAAATGTGTTTCTATGGCGACCCAATGTCATGAAGAGCGATGGGTTAGTTGCAGAAACGTTCACTGGCACAGATACGAGTATATCAGATGAGTCTGGTCTCCAAGGCAAGTCGATACTCAAAACCTCCCACTGTCCTGAACATCATGCGTAATGATAGTCTCAAATCATACCTGATTTTTACCTCGCCGGGTCCTTGTTCATTTTGTTTGAAAGTAGAAGCACAAGTAGGAATTTCTTTGCATACTAGATTTACGAAGTATTTAAGTATTTGCGTAGTATGTAATTTGAGAAATTGCATGCACTCCGTAAACCTTTTAATATTACAAGCTGTTTCAGTATACCAATACCTATTGAAGTGAAATTGAAATCTTAGTGAATAGTAGTTAGAGGAAAAAGGGGGTTTGAAAGGCATATATAAATTTAGATATATTACGATTAATGATCAAATAGAGAATAGCAAACGAAATGTAGGAGAAATACTGAAAGGGAGATTGAACAAGTAATAATAAAAAAAAGTACATAGTTTAATTGGTAGAAGTTGTGTAGACATGTACTGCAAATATGTGTTAATGTAAGTGTTAATGGTGGCACCGGATACAGAAATGTGAGGTACACCATTACATGTAAAGAAGTGCTGTGACCAAATATATCAAATATCAAATATCAAATACCAATACCTATTATGTGTATTTAACCAACATTTTTAGACGGGATTAGATATCATACTCCATTGAATTATAAACTGTCTTATGTACAACCCATAAAACGGAAGTTTATTTCATTTTATGTATTTATTTATTTGTCTATTTATTTATTTAATTAGGTTATTTTACGACGCTTTAACAACATCTTGGGTTATTTAGCGTCTGAATAAGTTGAAGGTGATAATGCCGGTGAAATGAGTCCGGGGTCCAGCACCGGAAGTTACCCTGCATTTGCTCATATTGGGTTGAGGGAAAACCTCGGAAAAAACCTCAACCAGATAACTTGCCCATTGACATTTAATTACGTCGTCCACCTCACTACGTACGAGGAATTGACTCCCATGAAAAGCCAACACCTTGTTCTCCTTGTATTTCACCTTGTCCTTATATTCTTCTTCTCGACTTCCCTTCGTACTGTTTGTATTTCCCACATATTCCAATTTCCCTTATTACTTTATCTTAGTATTTCCCTCATTTTCCTAGTAGTCTCCTTGCTCACCATGTATTCCCTTGTTCTTATTGTATTCCCCCTGTTCTCCTTGTATTCTCCTTCTTCCTGTATTCCTCTTCTCCTTTTCTTCTCCTTGTCCTCTTCGTTTTTTATTCTACTTGTATTATCCTTGCTTTCCTTGAATTCCCCTGTTCTCTTTGTTCTCTCTGTATTTCTCTTGTCCTCCTTTTCTTCCCCTTATCCTCGTTTTCTTGTTCTCCTTTTCTTCGCCTTGTGCTTTTCGTTTTCATGTTCTACTTGTATTCCCCTTGCTCTTCTTATATTCCCTTTGTTCTCGTTATATTCTCCTTGTTCTCCTTATATTCCCTTGTTTTCGTTGTCTTCACTTTGTTCTCTTTGTATCCCCTTGTTCATCTTATATTCACTTGTTCTTGTAGTTCCCCATTTCTCCTTGTATCCCCCTTGTTCTCCCCGTATTTCTCTTGTTCTCCTTTTCTTCCCCTTGTCCCTTTCGTTTTCTTGTTCTATTTGCATTACCCTTGCTCTTCTTATATTCCCCTGGTTCTCGTATTCTTCTTTTCTTTTCCTGGTTTTTCTATTCTTGTGTAGTCCTTGTCCTCGCATTCCCATTGTTCTCCTTGTCGTTCCCTTGTTCTCCTTCACCTTATCAAGCTATCATCTGCTCTGACTATGCTATTTAATCAGCAACACACCAGCTACTCTCTCAGTGAAGCCGCAGAACAATCTGCCATGTGCGCCTGAGGATATATACTATCCGCCACGAAGATAAGTCAGAGAAGTTTCCTAAATGGCACGGCAGCGATAGGCAATGTTCGTTTTATTTTTTACTCGTTTTTTTTTTTTTTTTCAGCATTTGTATGGAGACCTACTTTATGTATATATTACTACTTTTAAAATTTTCAGTAACTGTGTAAATTCATCCTTTGCTTTTCCATTGAGGATGCGTGAACTTTTTGCAGTACTTTTCCCCAAAACGAGATTAAAATGTAGTGGTGACCAACAAATATTAGGCAGGTCCGGAAATGTACGAGACTTAAAGCATACAGCAGTCTTTACTTGTTAATATTTAACAAGATCAAGTACTGGAGAGATGATTTTGTTTAGGAAAATAGCTGGATATACTTTGTTAGGCCATAAAAGAAGTAAAGACATTTTACAAGAATTGTAAATTATATCTATTTTTTAAAGAAACGGAAATTACAAGCAGGACTGGATACAATTAGGGTGACCATACGTCCTGATTAAACGAGATTGCCCTGTTTTGAGGGCACATCAATTTGTCCCACTCAATTTTGTTATAAAATTAACTTCTGTCTCGATTTATGACAACATGTAAAAACCTGATAATTTTATTTATTTTAATGTAAACAGTTGTTAAATAGTATGATAGACTAACTTTTCCACATTTTCTTGGATGTTGCTAAAAGAGCCCCAAATTGGTCAGTATTTGAGAACTGTGTTAAATTGTTGGAAGATAAAGATGTATATGATGGTTTGTTACTTAAATAATTTATTAATTTCATATCATTTGTGCAAAATAACATTGGAACTATTATCTATCCAAACCAAGAACCATACTAATGTATCGCTACGTCTTGGTAAACAGAAAATATCAAGTACACATTAATGCATACGTTTATTTTAATCTAGCATAATAGTTATTTACATTGCTGTGATTTAAATTAACGTAATATGTGTAAAAATGTTAGTTATACTGCAATATTTACGGGACTATATTTTATAGCGTATATTGGCTTTGGCTTTCAACCAATCGCAGATCAGTCAGTGACGTCAGACTGTTTTGGACTAGTACGATTCTTGGCTTGGATAGACATTAGCAGGAAGCACATGGATGAGCTAATGGCTAATGATTTTCTTTTTTTTTTTTTTTTAATTCTTGGCACACTGATGACTATCTCACAAGCAAACATTCTCATGAGGGTAGATCAAAAAAGTTTTTCTTTTGTTCCACAATGTTAATAAGGCCAAAACAAGTGCGTATACAGATTTTGGCCACTCGAGCACAATTACGAAGGCCATAAAATAAGGTTGTCTGGGGCCGTTTACAGAAATAAAACACAATTTCATTGGAAAAATTTATTGGAACAGATATAAAAATTGTTGAGCTATTTTTCAACATATTTCCCCACCGGAACCGATATATTTGTCATACCATGGAATCAACAGAGAGGTACAGACGGCTACCACACACTGGTTTCGATCTCAGGCGGCTGACTTCTACGACACAGGGATACAAAAGTTGATCCCACTATATAACAGATGTCTCAATTCCGGTGGAAAATATGTTGAAAAAATAGCTCAATAATTGCTGTATCTGTTCCAATAAATATTTCCATGAAATTGTGTTTTTTTTTCTGGAAACGGCGGCGCCAGAAAAACTTATTTTTGCGGTCCTCGTAATTGTGCTCGAGTGGCCAAAATTTGTATAAGCACTTGTTTTGACATTAACTTGGTGGAAGTAAAAATAACCTTCCCATCTGTCCCATGAAAATGTTTGCTTGTCAGTGAATCCCTAAACGGAGTCCATTGCCAATAAAGAGAGAATTTTTAGTCTTTTTAGAGTGAACGGATGAGAGGAACAAGTTCAGCTTCAGGAAGTTTAGCTGTACTGAATTCTATAGTTATTTACTTGATAGACCTGATTTCATCATCCGCCTTCCAAATATTAGCCCAAAAATGGCCTATTTCAGTCTCAGTCCAGCGCTCCAAAGGTCAACCCACACTTCTCTTTTGCACGATCGTGTTTTTTTCTTGTATTTACAGCTATTGTTGTTAGGCCTTGAAAGTTAGAATTCCCACACAGAAACTTGTTGCTATGGAAACCATTCTTCATAACATAAAACTATACTGAAATAGACCCATTACAGTAGGCCTACACTTGTTACTTAGTTAACATTACAGTGCAGTTTTGCGAATACTTTGAAATAGGCTAATATTGCTCTAAATTTTGAATGCAAAATATATTGTATTTGCAATTTCAAAAATATGATCGTGCAAAAAATGTTGTACAATACACGTTTGTGGAGTGCATTAAAAAATCTCGGAAACTGAAAAACGAGCAGAACGAGTTTTTCAAACTTTTCATCGATTTTGTAAAAGCACTTTACAACCTTGTATCGTGGTTGGTAACGTAATAGTTGCAGAGGAATCCTGGTGGAAGACGTCCTCAAAACATGTTGTGTCCAGTTATTACGATAATTTTTAATTTGTTCCAAAATAGTTGCACTTTAGATTAGATTAGATTAGATTAGATTAGATTAGATTAGATTTATTTATTTAACCTGGTAGAGATAAGGCCGTCAGGCCTTCTCTGCCCCTCTACCAGGGGATAAAATGTTTGTATTGAGTTTCTGATCTAAACGGGTAGCCAGCTGTACGACGCATAAATCTCATTTCCGTTGCCGTAATCCCTCTTAATATCCTTTACAAATAGTCCATGTTTCACTGCCGTATGAAAGCGCAGGTCTGGCTAATGTCTTACAAATTCTTAATCTGACATTAAATGCAGTAGTGGCTTCAAACAAATATGACTGGAGTTATGAACCGAAGTAAATCTTTGACATACTAACACAGGTTATGTTTTGCCACAGTTCTTTGCCCATGTATATTATCTAGTTCTTCTCATAAGTAAGATTGCTTTTTTTAAATTCGGTGTAATATTTGAAATATCTTGGAGCAACAGTATAGTAATATACGTTACAAGAGCGGTATGTTGACGTTTTCATGGTCGAGGAAAAGATTGAAAAAGCGAAACGTAGTTGAGCTTTTTTAATTTCCGAGAACATGAAAACAAACATACCGCTCGTGTATCGTACATTATTTTGTGCGAAGATCGTTTATTACATACCTGAAAGACGAATTTCTAATTAGTTGCAATGAAATCTTCATGTTGGTTTCTGTTTAATGACGCCAACTTCGGAACACCAAAATATCTTTCTTCAACATTGTTGCTGTAAAATGTTTTCTGTGTTTATTTTATACTCCAGCAGGCCGTGATATACGTCTGTCTTTTTTTTCCCCCCCAGTCTATAAATGCGAACTTAAAACAAACGGTAAGGTTATGTAATGATTTATTTTTCATTTTAATATTTTAACAATATTATTTATATACCATATTGCAGTAATAACATCGGCATCTGGAATCTCGTTGATTTTTTCACGGCTTCCTTAATGTTACTTGTATCAGGAATGCAATAAGTTTCGTGGAGTAGTAGACTTTACTTAATTTTTGCAAATATTTAAAAACAATAATTAACATTGCAATTTAGGTGAAATTGCAGTGGTAAGTTTCCAATTTATAATTATTACTGTGTTAAACGTCTCTAAAAATAATATGTTAAAAGCCTAAAGCAGTAAAATGAATGTCGCGCTTAAGCGGTAAGAAGAGGGAAATTGTTATGTGTGTTAGGTTGGGAATACTGAATGTGGTATTTCACACTTACCGCGTATTGGTTCTGTGCGGAAAACAAGCAAATACGCACGATCTCGCACAAACAAATATAAATGACACTTGGGAGGAAATTAAACGCAGAATAAATATGGGAAATGCCTGTTATTATTCGGTTGAGAAGCTTTTGTTATCTAGTCTACTGTCAAAAAATCTGAAAGTTAGAATTTATAAAACAGTTATATTACCGGTTGTTCTGCATGGTTGTGAACATAGGTTAAGGGTGTTTGAGAATAAGGTGCTTAGGAAAATATTAGGGGCTAAGAGGGATGAAGTTACAGGGGAATGGAGAAAGTTAAACAGCGCAGATCTGCACGCATTGTATTCTTCACCTGACATAATTAGGAACATTAAATCCAGACGTTTGAGATGGGCTGGGCATGTAGCACGTATGGGCGAATCCAGAAATGCATATAGAGTGTTAGTTGGGAGACCGGAGGGAAAAAGACCTTTGGGGAGGCCAAGACGTAGATGGGAGGATAATATTAAAATGGATTTGAGGGAGGAGGGATATGATGATAGAGACTGGATTAATCTTGCACAGGATAGGGACCGATGGCGGGCTTAAGTGAGGGCAGCAATGAACCTGCGTGTTCTTTAAAAGCCATTTGTAAGTAAGTAAGCAATATTTTAACGATTTTCTCTACTTGGGTAGGGTAAGTCCGGGATAGATGGCCATAGTTGTTTCAATGCCCATTAATTTCATAATTATGTCTGTGCGTTCTAAAACAAACTCCTGCAAGATATTTTTGAAGGAGGTATATTACAGGTGTCCTCTTTTGACTGATGCAATTATAGTTAGCCTAGATACAGCATATGCAGTAAAATTTCGTTACAACGAACTCCAGTATAACGAAATATTTAGTATTACGAAATTATTTTCTCTCCTCTGCTCCTTAATATTGAAATATTTAAAGTTAACGAATTTCGTTTTTACTAAAAAAAAAAATCAGTATATAGCGGAATAAAAAATTTCGTTCTCTTAGCGAAAAAGTGTTTTTTACGAAGATTATTTGAAATATAAGATACATTTTTTATAGCAAGTATGGATATAGTTTATATTATAATAATGGGCTTATTGCAATCGCATAGTGACCACGTGATCATTAAATATCTAGCTTATGTAGTTATGTCTACTAAAAATATAATAGAAAAAATGATTATCATTAGTTTTAATAATTTAACAAAAATATTGGTCTTGTAAACCAAAAATGATGCCGATGTCTGAATTTTGTGTTAGATTTTTCATGTAGCTGTTCCCTTCTTCTCCCCATTTAGTTTCCTTGTACCAATCACAGCTCATTAATCTCACAACATGGCACATCTTGTCATACGAAGTGCTTCATAAAACTTGAATTTCTTATGTCTTTCTTTAAACTTTTTCTCTTCAAATGCAATGCAAGTTCAGTTTTTTTATTTTATTTTATGCTCGACCATGCCGAAATGTAGTAATTATACACCTGGTAGTAGCCCTTTAATGCACCTCATTAAAGTACACCTATTCATTAAAGTTCAGATGTTCAGCCAATGACAAGTTACCTTTGTACCGTTATAAAACCGCAAGTATCGATTATTCTCGGACATGCAATCGAAAAACAATTAGCGAAAAGTCACGGAGGCTGGAAATCCAATACTGTCGCAGAAGGTTATTTTCTGTTACTATAATAATTAGCGTTAATTGTAAATAATATTCAAATAAATTCAATTTGTCATCTCGTTTTACAATTCTAAATCAATTTCCAGGTTATATCAGACTAATGTTCATCGTATTCTCTATCAAGGTCAATGACATTCGGCCTCGGAAAAAATCAATACTTTCGCGTCTGCGCACATCTCACAATTCAGGTCAGTTCGCACATAACCATAACATCACCTAATTTTTAATAATTTCAAGTTAGAAATATGGTCGAGCATAAAAAGTCGTATGAAACTTTCCTATAATGGTAATTAAGACGCTCGTATGAAAATTATGAAACTCGCTTGCGCTCGTTTCATAAACAAACATACTTGCGTCTTAATTACTACCATTATAGACTCGTTGCATAATGTACTATAAGGACATTTTCGAGATCTAAATGCAAAATATGCAGAATTTACAGCATGTCTTTATTTCGTTCAGAAAAATAACTCATTTCGATATAATAAAATTTCATTATAATGAAATAATTTCGGAGATCTGTAGGATTTCGTTATACTGGTATTTTACTGTACTAAAATTTGACAACAAAATATCTCAACAAGTTTTGAATTACCGACAGAAAGAGAAGATTAGAAAGACCTTAAAAGCGCCAGTTTAATTTTGTGTGTTGAAACTGACCATCTAGTCTAGAATAATGATGATGATGATGATGATGATGATGATGATGATTAAATCGATCTTTCTGCCCACACCTGTGGAGTAACGGTTAGAGCGTCTGGCCGCGAAACCAGGTGGCCCGGGTTCGATTCCCGGTCGGGGCAAGTTACCTGGTTGAGGTTTTTTCCGGGGTTTTCCCTCAACCTAATATGAGCAAATGCTGGGTAACTTTCGGTGCTGGACCTCGGACTCATTTCACCGGCATTACCACCTTCATCTCATTCAGACGCTAAATAACCTAAGATGTTGATAAAGCGTCATAAAATAACCTACTAAAATAAAAAAAATCAATCTTTCTAGGCCGGGTTTGAACCCGCGGACCTCGTATTCATTGGCCAGAATAAATCAGTTGGCCAACACAGAACGACAGTAAACTATAAACAGTAGTTGATTCAGAACTGAATAAAATTGTTGCAGAGACGTAAAACGTAGTACAGCGAGAAGGTGTGTGTCGTCTTGACGACATCGGTGTTTAAATTTGGGACTCCTCGCGGCCCCAATTATTGGGTGTCGAGGTCCCTCGGTGAGTTTCTCGCTGTAGGCTGTGATCGTCGTCGGCTTCAAATTTGAAGGAGCGGCGAGGTGTGGCGCACAACAAACACGATAAAACACAAATAACTGTTATTAATCTTGACACACATCGCGACGTGTAATTCGACATTACATTCAAATTAAACGGCAAACAAGGACCAAGGCCGACTGACTCACATATTTTGATATTAAAATTCCTCATTGTGTGGATAACGCAAGCATGGAACAGTTCGCAGCCTGGTGTGAACTTCTTGTTTGTTTGCATTGCGTGATTCAGCACGCTGTGGGATGACTATCATTCTGTTGACTGGATCCTTATTACGTTGTGGACTCGGGATCCATTCCCGACATAGGTAGTTGATCCAGTGGCGTCATTGAGGGATACAAGGGGGCGATTACCCTCTCCGAGTTTAAAATTTTGAAACATGTAATAATTCGGTAGTACAAATAAATATGGGAACTGTACCTTTAATTTGTTATTACTTACTTACTTACAAATGGCTTTTAAGGAACCCGCAGGTTCATTACCGCCCTCACATAAGCCCGCCATCGGTCCCTATCCTGTGCAAGATTAATCCATTCTCTATCATCATATCCCACCTACCTCAAATCCATTTAATATTATCCCCCATCTAGTCTCGGCCTCCCCAAAGGTCTTTTTCCCTCCGGTCTCCCAACTAACACTCTATATGCATTTCTGGATTCGCCCATACGTGCTACACACCCTGCACATCTCAAACGTCTGGATTTAATGTTCCTAATTATGTCAAGTGAAGAATATAATGCGTGCAGTTCTGTGTTGTGTAACTTTCTCCATTTTCATGTAATTCAGCCCTCTTACCCCCAAATATTTTCCTAACAACATTATTCTCAAACACCCTTAATCTCTATTCCTCTCTCAGAGTGAGAGTCCAAGTTTCACAACCATACAGAACAACCGGTAATATAACTGTTTTATAAATTCTAACTTTCAGATTTTTTGACAGCAGACTAGATGGTAAAAGCTTCTCAACCGAATAATAACACGCATTTCCCGTATTTTTTCTGCGTTTAATTTCCTCCCGAGTGTCATTTATATTTGTTACTGTTGCTCCAACATATTTGAATTTTTCAACCTCTTCGAAGGATAAATCTCCAATTTTTATGTTTCCATTTTGTACAATATTCTGGTCACGAGACATAATCATATACTTTGTCTTTTCGGGATTTACTTCCAAATCCATCTCTTTACTTGCTTCAAGTAAAATTCCCGTATTTTCCCTAATCGTTTGTGGATTTTCTCCTAACATATTCACGTCATCCGCATAGACAAGGAGCTGATGTAACCCGTTCAATTCCAAACCCTGTCTGTTATCCTGAACTTTCATAATGGCATATTCTAGAGTGAAATTAAAAAGTAAAGGTGATAGTGCATCTCCTTGCTTTAGTCCACAATGAATTGGAAAAGCATCAGATAGAAATTGCCCTATACGGACTCTGCTGTAAGTTTCACTGAGACACATTTTAATTAATCGAACTACGTAGTTTCTTGGGAATACCAAATTCAATAAGAATATTATACAAATCTTCTCTCTTAACCGAGTCATACGCCTTTTTTAAATCTATGAATAAGTGAAATACTTTAACCTTATACTTCCATTTTTTCTCCAATATCTGTCGAATACAAAAAATCTGATCAATAGTTGATCTATTACGCCTAAAACCACACTGATGATTCCCAATAATTTCATCTACGTAAGGAGTTAATCTTCTCAAAAGAATATTGGACACAATTTTGTATGACGTCAACAAAAGTAATATTCCTCGAAAGTTACTACAGTTAATCTTGTACCCCTTCTTAAAAATAGGTACAATTATGGGCTCCTACCATTGTTCTGGTACAATTTCCTTTTCCCAAATAGCAAGTACAAGTTTATAAATTCCGCTAGGTAATGCGCTTCCACCCTCTTGTATTAATTCTGCTAGAATTTCTTCGATACCTGGAGACTTGTAATTTTTCACATTTTCTATCGCAATTTCGACTTCTGAAAGTGAGGGTTCGGGTATAAATGGCTCAGCAGTTTGTATTTGAATTTCTTCCCGATCATTTCTATCTGGCTTATGTATATTTAGTAGTTGCTCAAAATAGTTTTTCCATCTGTTCAAGATTGAATGAGAGTCTGCAAGCAAGTCACCATTCTTATCCTTGATCAGTTTACCCTTGCCTGATATCCGTTCTTAAATTCCTTTATACCCTTATATAATCTCGAATGTTTTTATTCTTACTATTTGTTTCTAATAATAATCCGTGCCGGTACAGCCCGTGGAGGGCCTAGACCGACCAGCCGGCTGCTAGCCTCACGCCCACATGCCGAAGCAGAGGTGGACGATCATCCAATCAGAATGGAGGTATCGTGTGGTTAGCACGATGATCCCCCCAGCCGTTATAGCTGGCATTCGCTACCTATCGCAGCTCCCCAAGTGCATCACGATGTTGGGTGGGCACCGGTCCCATACACTGGCCGAAATTTCATGAGAAAATTTCTTCCCCCATGAGGACTCGAACCAGCGCGCATTCCGTAACGCGAGTCCTAGGCAGGATGCCTTAGACCACGACGCTACGGCGCGGGACACTATTTGTTTCTACTTCATTCAGTTTTTCCTTCAAGTAACTCTCTTTTTATTCCTAAGTGTACGACTTGCTTCCCGTCTTTCATTGAAATAATTATCTCTACTCTCCTCAACTGGATTCTGTAAGAATTTCAATTTTGCACGCGTCTTGATTCCGCAGACCACGGATTGGAAAGCGCTGATTAGCTCATCTTCTACTCATAAATTCTTGGTATCTGTTGCACATCCCATATAACATTTACTTTCAAAATCCATTTTTGTCATATTCTTCCAACTGTTTCTCAATTACATAACATATCTACTTACGTTTCGTGTGGTACATAATTTGCATTTGTAGACACTCGGTAATGAGTTTTGGAATAATAATCTGGGGAAATTCCACAGATAGTAACAATATATTTCTATTACAAAAAAGAATAATTAGAATAATAGTAGGTGCCAAATCTAGGGAATCGTGTAGGACTATTTTCAAAAATTACAAATAATGCCCATGGCTTGTCAGTATATCTTTTCATTAATAATCTTCCTCGTATGTAATCGTGAAAACTGTAACTAATTCAACAGTTCATAGCATAAATACACGTCAAAAAAATGACTTTCATACTCCATCGGCAAGTCTATCGTGCTGTCAAAAAGGAGTGCGTTATATGGCAGTAAAAATTTTCAATAGCCTCCCTATCGATATAAAAAGTGAAACTCAGAACATAAAATTATTTAGGGTCAAATTAAAGAAGTTCCTAATTTCTCACGCCTTCTATTCTGTAGGTGAATTCATGACATTCAATAATACTTAATGACATTGATACTAAAACTTTGTGTTGTACTAGTAGACTATATTGTAAATCTCGTCTGTATATATTTCATATAGACTGTGACTATAAATTAAGATTTTATAATAGTATTAAGTTTTTTGACTTGTTCCATATTCTAGCTGTAAGCATGTATGAATATCATGGAATGTTAATAAATACAATACAATACAATACAAGAACCTCGGACTTTGACATGTCAATATTGAAGGGGATCGGGGAATCGAATTTGTCATAATCTGTCAGAAAAATCTGCATACGTTCAGTAAAATATATGCAGTTGGTTTTATTCAGAGCTAATTCTATTTTGGCATACTGCAGAAGTCCAAGCGAAGAGTCTCTTCTTCCCTCTTTGATAAGCTTCTAAAAATAATGACTCGTGAGATGAGGAATCGTCCTTCACGGACAAACACGCTCACTCAAGCAAACAGACTCTTAAAGGAGTCTTTGTGCGCGGTCTATTCCACGCGTGGAGTGAGTGGAGTGCTGCTACTGCCGCCACACATGTGGTTCATATTCCCAACATCTGTCGCTCTATAAAACTGTTTTGACTGCTAGGTTGGCACACCTGTTTGCAAGACATAAAACACAGTGGCGTCATATGCGAATCCTCCTAACCCCAGTCCTTGTGACGCAATACCCGGAAGTCTGTGATTCAGGCCCTAAACATGGCCATACTGGAAAAAGTTACAAATAAGGATTAGGGTAGGCTGGGGGAATTGCGGTTACTTCAGTAAGCATCCTAGCAACTTGTAGATTAAATGTTTCAAATAATGAGAGTATGGGCGAATCCAGAAATGCATATACTGTTAGTTGGGAGGTCAGATGGAAAAAGACCTTTGGGGAGGCCGAGAAGTATTTGGAAGGATAATATTAATATGGATTTAAGGGAGGTGGGATATGATGGTAGAGACTGGATTAATCTTGCTCAGGATAGGGAACGATGGTGGACTTATATGAGGGTGGCAATGAACCTCCGGGTTCCTTAAAAGCCATTTTTAAGTAAGTAAGTAATGCTGGTCAAATAAATAAATAATTAGCATATTTTTCCAATTTGTTTATGTATTTTATATATTTTTTATCTAAAACATTTTGAGAGAAGGGTGAAACGTTTTTATAGTAATAAAGAAGAAACCTAGATGAAACGTTTTGAGAAGGAAAAAGAAAACAAGGAAGACGTGTAAAACGTTTCGAGAAGGGAAAAAAAAACTAGGAAGACGTGTAAAACGTTTCGAGAAGGGCAAAGAAAACTAGGAAGACGTCTGAAACGTTTTGTGAAGGGAAAAGAAAACTAGGAACATCTGAAACGTTTTCAGAGGATTGAAAAGAAAACTAGGAAGTCGTCTGAAATGTTTTTGAAGTGAATAAAAAACTAGCAAGACATCTGAAACGTTTCAGAGGGAAAAAGAAAACTAAGAAGACGTCTGAGACGTTTTTAGAGGAGGAAAAAGAAAACTAGAGAAACGTTTTGAGAAGGGAAAAGAAAACTAAGAACTCATCTGAAACTTTTTGAGAATGGATAGGGATTTGTATGAAACGTTTTGAGAAGGGACCAGAAAACTAGGAAAACGTCTAAAACCTTTTGAGAAGTGGAAATAATACTAGAAAGACGTGTGAAACGTTTTAGAGGAAAAAAATAGAACTAGGAAGACGTCTGAAACGTTTTTGGAGGGGAAAAACTATGAAGTCGTCTGAAACGTTTAGAGGGAAAACGAAAACTAGGAAGACGTCTGTGACGTTATTACACAAGGGAAAAGAAAACTAGGGAAACGTTTTGAAAAGGGGAAGAAAACTAAGGAAGTCATCTGAACTTTTTGAGAAGGAATAAGAATTCGTCTGAAAAGTTTTGAGAAGGGAACAGAAAACTAGGAAGACCCCTAAACGTTTTCAAAAAGGAAAAGAATACTAGGAAGACTCTGAAGCGATTTTAGATGAAAAAAGAAAACTAGGAAGACGTCTGAAGCGTTTTTGGAGGGAAAAGAAAACTAGGAAGTCATTTGAAACGTCTTGAGAAGGGAAAATAAAACTAGGAAGTCGTGTGAAACGTTTTGAGAAGATGGAAAAGAAAACTAGGAAGTCGTCTGAAACTTTTGGTAAGATGGAAAAATACGAATATGTCTGAACCGTTTTGAGAAGATGGAGAAATACGAAAACGTCTGAACCGTTTTGAGAAGATGGAAAATAAAACTAGGACGTCTGAAATGTTTTGAGAAGATGGGATAGAAAACTAGGACATCTGAAACGTTTTGATAAGATTAAAAACTGCGAAGATGTCTGAAGCATTTTGAGAAGATGTAAAAGAAAACTAGGAAGACGTCTGAAATATGGAAAACTAGAAAGACGACTGAAACGTTTTGAGAAGATGGAAAAGAAAACTAGGACATCTGAAACGTTTTGATAAGATTAAAAACTGCGAAGATGTCTGAAGCATTTTGAGAAGATGTAAAAGAAAACTAGGAAGCCGTCTGAAATATGGAAAACTAGAAATACGACTGAAGCGTTTTGGGAGGAGGGAAATGAAAACTATGAAGACGTCTGAAACGTTTTGAGAAGAATGAAGAGGAAACTAGGAAGACGTCCGAAACATTTGACAGATGACGTTAATTTGTGCGCCGAAACGGACCTCGTGGTCTGACGTTGGTGAAGGAAGATGATGTTATTCTTGTGCCTCGCGTAGGAAGCGGCAATTATCCGCTGGCTGCACTTTCCTCAAGTTCACGTCCAGATGTGGGTCGGAGGTCGCCCTTCGCGTTATCTTGTGAATGAATGCAGTTTTTGTTTTGTGAAGCAATTTTATGGCGACTGGGAATTCAAGGAAACGATTATCATGCCGATGTCTTTTAAGGATGTGAAGTCATGATCTTTCACTGAGAGAGAAGTGTGAAAACAATGCTGTTTATAAAACTGCGTGCAAAGGTTACATCCAGCCATCTTGTAGCAACGGGAAACTTCTGCATCATTGGGGCGGTCAGCTTTGCAAGTAACCACACAAGTCCTTATAGTGGACGCATTTCTCCATGAACAGAATTCGGACGAAGGGCAGAATATACGACACCCCTGAGGACATCGAAAGAACCTAGAGAATATTGGTTGGCAAACGTGAGGGGGTAAACTCCTGAAATTGCAAAGGATGTAAAGATCTAGTAAAGTGGGCAGTGATTTTGTGCATTGAACATAATTCGTTTCGGATAGATCAGCGGTGACCAAAACTCGAACGGCAGTAATTACACGCGAGAGACAGTCTAAGAAGTAAGGAGACGGAGGAGAGGTACATGGCATGAAAACTACAACCAGTGGTGGTTCGTGCACTAACATTGATTTCTTCATCAACCCCGCGAATAAAAATAGCAAGCTTTGCTGTATCAGTAATATCACTACTGTTATCAAGAACCAATAAAAAAAAATTATATACAAATTTTCTTGCTTTTTTTTAATATTCTTCAATGAACACACTCAGAAATTTCCAGAATTCTCTTCTGGATATTTAGTCGAGAAATGGGCAGTTTTTTCAAAATTAATTAACAACTTTCGTTGGACAAATTATTTCAGTCACCTTGATCATTACGCCTTTATAAAACTCTCCTTCGTTGGAAGGCTTAAGAGAACGAGCTATTTCGTTCGCCACTAGATAGCTGGCTTCCTTACATTTATTTATGTCATCTTTCTCTTCATGACGATGATTTAAGGCTGATTTCAGTTCTTAGAGTTTAATAGCTCACTTCATTACTACACCAGCACGTAATATTCAATCAGTTTCTCTATATTATTATTATTATTATTATTATTATTATTATTATTATTATTACTGCTACTACTACTACTACTGATAAAACTATCAGTATTATTATTATTGTTATTACTGCTATTATTATTATTATTATTACTACTACTACTACTAATAAAACTATCAGTATTATTATTATTATTATTACTACTACTACTACTACTACTGATAAAACTATCAGTATTATTATTATTATTATTATTATTATTACTACTACTACTACTGATAAAACTATCAGTATTATTATTATTATTATTATTATTATTATTATTATTATTGTTATTATTATTATTACTACTACTACTGATAAAACTATCAGTATTATTATTATTATTATTATTATTGTTATTATTATTGTTAAATCAATAACGTAAATAACTGATAATAGTTATCAAAAGATTAAAAAAAAATAAATTAAAATGGAGATATAGCGTAGCAATTATTTTATCATTCAAGGGAAGATGTAGGCCTATATATTGAGACACGTATATATGAATTATGGTAACACTTGCTGATAAATAATAATAATAATAATAATAATAATAATAATAATAATAATAATAATAATAATAATACCTGTTATGCTTGTATAATGCCCTGTAATGTCGCTTCTATATACTACTACTAATTGAACCGTTGAGCAAAGCAACATATTACATTTTCTCCGACAGAACAGCGAATAAATTCCTCTTCCCATTCTGTACGAAACCTTCTGTTCCTGCTTGTAGAGACAGAGGGTTTGTAGAGCGACATGGTACCGACACTGCTTACCTTCATTACGTGAGCGAGACAGAGAGCAATGTACAGGAAATTTCCCTTAATGTCTTTGATTACACGACGTAATCACGATACCCAGTTTGATCACCGCTGGGATAGAGCAACGGCAAAATTAAGGGATGTATAGAATGCATACATGTATGTATGTATGTATAGCCGCATGTGTGGCTCAAGTGTTAGTGGACTCGTCTTCTATCCAGGTGGTCCGGATTAAATGCCTGCCCAGGTCGTCATGAAATTTGTTTGTTGCTTAAATGTATGAGAAAGTCAGTGCCATCCTCGTGACATTTTCTTTTATCAGATTGTAGGAAGGTTTGTTGAAGTGGTTAGGTACAGTTTACAGGAGTAAAATTTTGGAAACTTTCAACATTGTTTTCCTCCATTACTGTATCTTGTACAATAATGAAAATTACTATGTGTAAAACACTGTTCTCCCGCTATATGAAAAAATATTTTCACGATTTAAAAAATTTCCAAATTCAATGTGGTGGCAGTTCACTGTGCAGTGATGAAGCGTTTCCCTCATAACTCAAAAACTATCCAACATTCTGTGATGATTTTTTTTGTGTATTTATGCGTGTTATATCTATAATATAATGCAATACTACATTATGCAACGAGCCTGTAATGGTAGTAATTAAGACGCGAGTATGTTTATGAAACGAGCGCAAGCGAGTTTCATAATTTTCATACGAGCGTCTTAATTACCATTATAGGCAAGTTTAATACGACTTTTTATGCTCGACCATATTTCTAACTTGAAATTATTCATAAGTGTTCATGTTATTCTTATCTGACTGGGAGCGGAACTGACCTTGTGCTATATCTCGTAAATTGTGAGATGTGCGCAGACGCGAAAGTATTGATTTTTTCCGAGAAAGAAATGTCATTGACCTTGATATAATCTAGAGAGTAAAGTAAACATTAATCTTGATATAACCTTGAAATTGATTTAGACATTGAAAAACGAGATGACAAATTGAATTTATTTGAATATTATTTACAATTAACGCTAATTATTATAGTAACAGAACATAACCTTCTGTGACTATTGGATTTCCAGCCTCCGTGACGTTTCGCTAGTTGTCTTTCGATTGCATATCCGAGAATAATCGATACTTGCGCTTTCATATTGCTACAGTGGTATTTTCTGATTGGTGGAACACCTGAACTTTAATGAATAGGTGTACTTTAATGAGGTCCATTAAAGGCTGCTACCAGGTGTATAATTACTACATTTCAGCATGGTCGAGCATAAAATCACTTTTCTACCTTTGATAGATAAAAAATAAATTCATGTAACAAAATGGTCAAATATCAGAATTTTCTTGTAACACAAAATAAAAAAGTATTATTTATTAAGGAATATAGCTGAAAGAGCATGATATTGTAAACATTAATTTCAGCAATAAAATAAAAGAGAGAGAACATGAAAAAGTTAAAAAGTTTATGAGTTATGAGGGAAACGCTTGATCACTGCATAGTGAACTGCCATCACTTTGAATTAAAAAAAAATATATATATATATATATATTTTAATCGTGAAAATATTTTTTTTTCATATAGCAGAAGGACAGTGTTTTACACATACTGATTTTCAGTATTGTACAAGATATAGTAATGGTCGACCTGGTTGGCGAGTTGGTATAGCGCTGGCCTTCTATGCCCAAGGTTGCGGGTTCGATCCCGGGCCAGGTCGATGGCATTTAAGCGCATTTTTCTGACCTTGACGTCGTTAGCGGGCATTAAGCGCTAGGTATGCTAGGAGGAATAAGCAGCCTGTTGGATTAAGAAAACAGTGGTGCACAACTTCAAACGGAACGTGAAATTTTATGTCGTTATTTTTATATGGCTTCTTTCTGTTTGTTATTTTCTATGTTAAGTGTGCTTAAATGCGACAGGCTCATGTCAGTAGATTTACTGGCATGTAAAAGAACTCCTGCGGGACAAAATTCCGGCACATCCGGCGACGCTGATATAACCTCTGCAGTTGCGAGCGTCGTTAAATAAAACATAACATTTTTTTATGTTAATGGATTAACTCCATATGTAGATGAAATTATTGGGGATCATCAGTGCGGTTTTAGGCGTAATAGGTCGACTATTGATCAGATTTTTTGTATTCGACAGATATTGGAGAAAAAATGGGAGTATAAGGGTACAGTACATCAGCTACTCATAGATTTCAAAAAGGTGTATGACTCGGTTAAGAGAGAAGTTTTATATAATATTCTTATTGAATTTGGCATTCCCAAGAAACTAGTTCGATTAATTAAAATGTGTCTTAGTGAAACTTACAGCAGAGTCCGTATAGGCCAGTTTCTAACTGATGCTTTTCCAATTCACTGCGGGCTAAAGCAGGGAGATGCACTATCACCTTTACTCTTTAACTTCGCTCTAGAATATGCCATTAGGAAAGTTCAGAATAACAGAGAGGGTTTGGAGTTGAATGGGTTACATCAGCTTGTTGTCTATGCGGATGACGTGAATATGCTAGGAGAAAATCCACAAACGATTAGGGAAAACGCGGAAATTCTAGTTGAAGCAAGTAAAGCGATAGGGTTGGAAGTAAATCCCAAAAAAACTAAGTATATGTTTATGTCTCGTGACCAGAATATTGTACGAAATGGAACTATAAAAATTTGGAGATTTATCTTTCGAAGAGGTGGAAAAATTCAAATATCTTGGAGCAACAGTAACAAACATAAATGACACTCGGGAGGAAATTAAATGCAGAATAAATATGGGAAATGCGTGTTATTATTCGGTTGAGAAGCTTTTGTCATCTAGTCTTCTGTCAAAAAATCTGAAAGTTAGAATTTATAAAACAGTTATATTACCAGTTGTTCTGTATGGTTGTGAAACTTGGACTCTCACTTTGAGAGAGGAACAGAGATTAAGGGTGTTTGAGAATAAGGTTCTTAGGAAAATATTTGGGGCTAAGAGGGATGAAGTTACAGGAGAATGGAGAAAGTTACACAACGCAGAACTGCACGCATGGTATTCTTCGCCTGACATAATTAGGAACATTAAATCCAGACGTTTGAGATGGGCAGGGTATGTAGCACGTATGGGCGAATTCAGAAATGCATATAGAATGTTAGTTGGGAGACCGGAGGGAAAAAGACCTTTCGGAAGGCCAAGACATAGATGGGAGAATAATATTAAAATGGATTTGAGGGAGGTGGGATATGATGATAGATAGTGATTGGATTAATCTTGCACAGGATAGGGACCGATGGCGGGCTTATGTGAGGGCGGCAATGAACCTCCGGGTTCCTTAAAAGCCAATAAGTAAGTAAGTAAGTAATGGAGGAAAAAAAATGTTGGATATTTCCATAATTTTACTGCTGCAAGCTGTACCTAACCCCTTAACCTCGGAACTAATGAAGTGTTACATGGACAGAAATTAACTACATTGATCGTAAAGAGTGCGAGAAGTTAATCAGATTGTGGTGACAAGTTCACCGGATTCGTGACTTAACTCTATACAGTGATGTTGGGGAAAATGTAATCACTGTGGCTGGTCGTATGTGGAATGTGCAGGATGTGGTGCAGAGGAGGAAGTGATTGTTGTACCTTGTTTGCCATCTGCGAGATACGAGATGAAGTATAAGGAAATGATACACAAGAATGTGATACACTGAGCTGCGTGAGTAAGGGGTTTCCGAGAACATAGCATCATTCTTATGATTAATCAGAAGGGGCGATGTTCAGCTCCCATCTGGTCCCCTACACGATTTGCTCTGAAATGTTTTTTTCTACGTGACCTTCTCATTCCATCACGGTTACGTATCTTGCTACCAATCATCTTTTTAGTCGAGAAATTGTCCTCGAACTTCAACCGATGAATTTAAATGCTACAGGACACTGCAAGTAGTGTTGCCAATTCAGCGGTTTTCCCGCTAAATCTAGCTTTTTTGGATAACCGTCTCGCGGGTAAAATTATATTATTCCGCTTAGCGGGAATACTAGCGGTTTTTAATCTTTAAAGTTTCTGAAATGAAATTCATATCAGCATTAAAAGCGGCCTTCATAATTAAATTTAATTCGTTCAGTGTGTGTTTTGTGAAATAATGGATGTGTTAATGTAGTGATAATTCCATATTATATATGTTACCGTTAAAACCCGAAATCCGTCAAAACAGTTTCAACTAGTAAAAACTAGTTTAAGCAAATAAAGATAGATAGAAAGTGAGTTTTCGTGTGATCGAGAATCAATATCAGGTTAGGTTTGGTTTGTTTAGGTTTTCGTTTGGTAAACTGATTTTGTTGGATTTTGGGTTTTAACGGTAAGATATATAATGCAATAAGAATTTAAATATGTTGTGTCTGTAATAAAAGTGTTTAAAATTGCTTTATAGCGCCACATTGGGAATGATAAAAGTGTGCAATATTCATTACATTGGCGGGTGGATGCTCTATCTTGACTATTATTATTATTATTGTTATTATTATTAGTATTACTATTACTATTGAATAATAAGTATACATTAAAATCTAGAGATATTTTTTAGAAAATCGCGGGTTTTCGAAAGCTATCTAGCGGGATATACGAACAACTGTTGGCAACACTTCACTCTCATTGATCTAGTGATGGAGGAAATAATTTAAATACCGATATATTGATATTGCAATATATTGCAAACCTAATTTCGATAATCGATATATATTGCATAAAATATATCGATATATCGAACGATTATCGATATATCGGTGTTCCGTAAGCAAATTTCATTTTCAGGTGGACATTTACTGTATTACAATAAACTTACTTAAATTTTAATATTCCTTTCTACCATGAAAATTAACATCATAACAGTTAAAAGTATAAATGTAAAATTGTAACAATAAACAATACATTTTCAATACCATAAAGATGTAGATCCTAACCTAAATCAAAATTATGGTGGAAGTAAGTAACGTAAGCTTATAGTGGGAAAGGGTTAAGTGAACTCTACATGGTTGAGTATTTGATATTGTAACAAGATTCAATTATTCTAATTTTATATAGGATTAAATCCAGGACACAGATATAATGCTCTTTTATACCTAACAATGTAATCATTTTTAAATGTAAGTAAACAGAATTTGTAATTATTTTTAAATGTAAGTAAACCGTACTTAGGATGTTACAAGTTTTAACAAACTTCACAGGTGATTTGATACAATCCTTCTGTAGTAAGTTTCCATTGCAAGTTATTGTTACACTCAAACATTCTAAACAACAATGGTGACGATGATAGGGATAGAATTTTTATGCACCAAAAAAAATATAATAAGAAAACAGAACGTCACTACTAGGTTGTGCATAGAAATCATTGCCGTAAACAAATGCCACATCAGTATTAAATTCTTGTTTCTCTTTCCATTTCAGAATATAGAAATAGAAAGTTTTTATACCCGTTTTGAGGTCAGATGGTTCCCTTTCAGGGCAGAAGTTGCTCCTGTCTTGAAGAACATTAATAACAATATTAAAACAGTAGTAGAATTATCAGAGTTGTCTAATGTGGATTTTGTTGTTGTTGATAATGATGATAATTCCACAAAAGCGATAAATTTATGAGACAATCGATATATTATACGATATATTGAATCAAAATTTCGATACCAATATATCGAAATATCGAAAAGAAAATATCGGTATTTCGTAAAAACCGATATATCATTCCCATCTCTACATTGATCTGCTTTGGCAGGACAACACAATTGAGGTTATTCTAAATTGTTCCCAGTTTGAAATGGGTATCTTCTGTACATATTAACAGTCTGGTTTCATATAGATACCCATTATGCTTTAGAGGGATTGGGATTTTTTTTTTTCGGTATACATTTCGTTGCTATGGTAACCGTGCCGCGCTTGTATAAACAGTTGCGGTTAAGAATAAACATAGCAATAATTTTTACAATAGTTTTGCCTTTATGAGTTTCGTATTGGCCTCGTTCAATGCTATTACGAATTCAGTAGACAATATCCCAATGCATTGAAAAGATTTCGAGCGTTACATGAATTGAGAAATGGACACTGTTCTTTAAAATCATTTCGTAAGCTGGAATGTACTGGGTCATTCCATGGTAACTCAGGTTGCATGTAAATTTTATTCTCAGTTTATCAGCTTTTCTACAAGTAATTAAGTTCTGATAATTATAAGATATTTTTATAACATTTCAATGACTTATTTCCAATTTTACAAGTTTTAAATGTATGTAATTACAGCGTAAATTTAATAATATAAATTTTGTATGATAACTCAGGTTACTACTTTCATGGAATGACCCTACTTACTATTTAAAGCCGTTTGTAACATAGAAGAACGATTATTTCTTTTTTAATAACACCACAGTCTAGTATATACAGTCGCGAAGCTCAATACGTAGTAAATATGCAAACATGAGATAGTTGCCCACCACTAGGATCTCTAATATCGCCTCATTATAGGCAATGCAAAATAGTACCGTCACGGTCTATTGTTTCTAGCACCCTCAAAGTCAAGCTTCGTGACTGTATATAGTAGACTGTGATAACACGGTGATAGTCATATCTAACTTTTTTTTCTTGTTGTAATAAACTCCCATTTCTTTACGAACAAATTGGTGTTTTATTTTTTCAGAATCTGAAAATTTGCCAAAGTTATGACCATTTGAAACTGGGAACTTAAACTTGGATAAAACATTATATTAAAAACACGGTCACTTTTCTTATGTGGTTTATTTATCTAGTTGGTTGGAGGAATAAAATAATGGGAATGTATCGGTACGGTGAGAGCGCATTAAAATGCGATTAAAAAATAAAACACATTAGAGTCTTGTTCCTTGAGAACTGTACTTAAGCAGTTATTTATGATAAAAGTTCTTAAAGTGACGTTTTTTTGGCACGAATCTGCAGTTCGTGAAACGAGTCGTAGCAGACTTTCACAAATCACACCAGGGTCAAAGAAACGTTTAGAAACTTGTAACAAACAATTTTTTTTTTCTATATGTAACACATTTTTTTTCACGACGACCGTATAATTAAAAGAAAAATAAAATAATATGTGGTAGCAAAATAGATCTTGAAGTCATTGTGATTATGAATTTCGTGGTCACCAAAAAAAAGCGAAGATCTAGAATGCCGTGAACAACAATGTAACTTCCATAGTTACGAAAATAAACAAACTGTAATAACTGCATTTTGTATGTATGATCTCGAAGAAAATGGTGGGTCAAGCTTTATTTCTGAAGTGTTGAAGGTTTCTGTATCGGAATTGATGCCAGAAATGGCGAAGAACATAATTATATAAGTCATTATTTACGCATCTGTGGAGAATGAAATTTTCAAGATAGTATAATTACACCTCTCTTTTCAGTAGTGCGTAATGTAAATACCAGTGCGTAAAGTGATTACTTTATACACATTTGTTTTTTACTTGAGTGCTATGAAGGATCATATTTATTTATTTACTTATGTATTTATTTATTCATTCATTCATTGATTTATTCATTTATTCAATTCATCGATTGATTGATTCATTCATCTTTCATTCAGTCATTCATTGATGTATTAATTCATTGATTTATTCATTTATTGATTCATTAATTTATTTACTTATGTACTTAATTATTAATTTATTTATTTATTTATTTATCCTTTCATTTATATATTCATTCATTCATTGATTTATTCATTTATTCATCCATTCATTGATTTATTCATTCATTCACATATTTATTTATTCATCCATTCATTGATTTATTTATTCATTCACTTATTTATTTATTCATTCATTCATTGATTTATTCATTTATTGAATCATATATTTATTTATTCATTCATTTATTTATCCATTGATTTATTCATTCATTCATTTATTCATCCATTCATTGATTTATCCATTCATTCATTTATTCATCCATTCATTGATGTATTCATTTATTGATTCATTATTTTATTGAGTCATTAATTAATTAATTTATTTATTTATTCATTAATTAATTTATTGATTAATTTATTTATTCATTTGTTCATTCATTTATTTATATATATATATATTTATTTATTTATTTATTTCCTCTTATGCCGTAAAAATTAAAAGAATAAAAAATGAACAAGAGATAAATATATATATAGCCTAAATACGAATGAAAAATGAAAATACACACAGATATAAATATAAAATGCAGAATCTGTAAATGAAGATTAAAGTGTAACAAATGGCAATATTATTTTAAATCAACTATCTTCATTATTTTAATAAGAAGAAGTTCATATTTAATGTAAGAAATACTGAAATCTAAATTCCATATTTTACATAATTAATTGCATTTAGATCATTCTTGACATATATAATTAAGTACTAATATCTGTACGTAAAATACAACTTCAGCACTGTCGTAGAAAAGGGTAGCTAATTTTTAATTTCCCACCATACGAAATATAGAGATTGTGAGATTATGGGGGGAAAAAAAATTTAGAAATTTTCTCAGATATAGTTGTTTTCAGCATTGTCGAGAAAGTGTTTTTTTTTTTAGCATGCCACCCCCTATTTTTTTCCTAAACTAACATGTTCAGTATCTAAGAGTCATTCTACCTAGTGTGATGGACATGGAATTTAATCACTTATCAATTTACTTAAAACATTTGTGGGCCTTCGTCTGAAACAAAAGAGCGATTTATTCGAAATCCTCTCAGACAATTTCTTCTTAGATTGAAATGATAGACAGTTTGTTTTCTAAGGGATTTGGTTCGAAAAAATTGTTTGTACAATGTCTTGTGCATATTATGACATATATTCCTGTTTTATTGTCCGTATTTGTTGTAAATTCTGTTCCCCCTGCTGGATTTTAATGGTTTTTCTCTTGCTGTTTTGTATTTGTAATTGTTCACTTCAGACTGTGGAGGTGTGGGATAGTTTATTCTGGCTTGTCTGGTACCGGATGCTTTATAAGATGCTAATTTGTCTGCAGATCGAATCAGTGGACCTTGCCTTGAAGCTGCTGGATGGATATGATCTCCGAGGACATAAACTTCACGTAGAACGAGCCAAGTTCCAGATGAAAGGAACTTACGATCCAAACCTGAAACCCAAGAAGCGGAAAAAGAAGGACAAAGAGAAATTGAAGAAAATGCAAGAAAAGTAAGTATGAAGGTCGAGTTATGCATGACTGTCCATGGCCATTTGAGATAAAATAATACACAGATCCTTGCTCATTCTAAAAGCAAATTGTAAGCTTAATAAGACTGTGGTGAAATGAGCCACTGCTGTATCAACTAGACTGCAGGGTCCAGTTATAAATTATTTATGTAAGCTGGAAGAGCATACATTTTTTATAAAGTAACTGTTTCTTCTTTAAAGTCCCATGAAGGCGTGGAGATCATGGAGGTAGGAGGCTGAGTAAATACCAAGGCTGTTCTGGAAGTTTGGCAACAAGCTGTGCTAGGAGTTCTCATCACTGCTTAAGAAATGGTTTCACTCATATCTCATAGATAGGAAACAAAAAGTTGAAATCAATACAACTATGAAATCTGCGTCGACATGGGGAACTACTAATAATGGAATTACTCAAGGATCAATATTAGGTCCCCTACTTTTTCTAGTGTTTATAAAAGATGTAGATCATCCCATATTATTTGCAGATGACACAAGTATAGTAATTACAGCCAATAACTCCAACACATTCCAATCTTCAACAGAGGAAATTCTCTTCAAAATATGTGACTGGTTCTCAATAAATAAATTGGTATTAAATTGTAACAAAATTAACATAATTCAATTTAAATCTTGTCCAAATTCAACGTCGCAAATTTCTAGCACAATAATTAGCAATAGATCCCTATTAGAAACAAGAACAACCAAATTTCTTGGCTTAAAAATTGATAATGTGTTGAATTGGAAAAATCATGTTAAAGAAATTACCCCCAAACTAAATTCAGCGTACGATGAAAGAGTAATGGAACGGAGAAAAATTCTCCCCGGCGCCAGGATTTGAACCCGTATCTTTCATCGTATGATGACGCAGAATATCTGCATGGAAATATCATATGTACTTTGGTACATTAAAATAATATATATAAATTCAGCGTGTTTTGCTATTAGATCTATGCAAAAGATAGTAAATATCAATATTGTAAAAAACAGTATACTTTTCATACTTCCACTCGGTAATGAGTTTTGGAATAATATTCTGGGGAAATTCCACAGATAGTAACAGTATATTTCTATTACAAAAAAGAGTAATTAGAATAATAGTAGGTGCCAAATCTAGGGAATCGTGTAGGATTATTATTTTCAAAAAAATTACAAATAATGTCCATGGCTTGTCATATCTTTTCATTAATAATCTTCCTCGTATGTAATCGTGAAAACTTTGTAACTAATTCAACAGTTCATAGCATAAATACACGTCAAAAAATGGCTTTCATACTCCATTGGCAAGTCTATCGTGCTATCAAAAAGGACTGTGTTATATGGCAGTAAAAATTTTTAATAGTCTCCCTATCGATATAAAAAATGAAACTCAAAACGTAAAATTATTTAAGGCCAAATTAAAGAAGTACCTAATTTCTCACGCCTTCTATTCTGTAGGTGAATTCGTGACATTCAATAACACTTCATGAAATTGATACTAAAATTTTGTGTTGTACTGGTAGACTATATTGTAAATCTCGTCTGTATACTGTATATTTCATCTAAACTGTGACTATAAATTAAGACTTTATAATAATATTAAGTTTTTTGACTTGTTCCATATTCTAGCTGTAAGCAGTGTATGAATACCATGGAATGTTAATAAATACAATACAATTCATTGTGATGCAGCGGGTTTGAACATGTGTGATCTGTTTCAGACTATTTGACTGGCGGCCTGACAAGCTGCGGGGTGAGCGCTCCAAGCATGAGAAGGTGGTGATTGTGAAGAATTTGTTTGAGCCGAGTGTGTTCGACAAGGACGTGTCCTTGCTGCTGGAGTACCAGCAAGACCTGCGGGAAGAGTGTTCAAAGTGTGGAGATGTGAGACGAGTGCTTGTGTATGATGTAAGTTCAGATTCAGAATCACCTGGGAGTAATGCACATGTAATATGATAATTTTGTTACAAAATTAATGAATGATTATTAATTGAAAAGCTGGGAAAAATTTTGACTTACTCGTACTAGAAATTGGCCATATAATAATATCATCTAATCTTCCTCAGATTGGTGAGGTTGCCAAAGACATAAAATGTTAAACAGTAAGATTTTAGTCCATAATAATATTTTTACTCAACACTAGGCTGACCAGACGTCCCCAATTTTGAGTTGCTGTCCCCGAGGAGCTAATGTCCCCATTTTTGTCCCCGGAAACTAATTTTATCCCCAGAAATTTGTATTTTGTTTCAATAAACATTTTACACGTAAATATTTAAGTATCGTGATGGAACTCCTGTTATTCATGCACATTTCTGAATGGTTCTTAGTATAAGATAGAAGAACCAGCGAGCAGAGTATGAGATATTCTACACTCTTTGAGAAGAATATAACATCTTTGTCTTTGGTCATCTTAGCATTCACGTTGCTCGAAAGCGTTAGAACTGCAGCAGAGTTATTTTTTAAGTAGCCAGTTCAAAAAATGAGAAATTTTATGAAAAACCAACAGATGAAAAGTAGTGTGTTTTTCAACATTTAAAAAAAAATTTCATTCCATTTCAAAATCTTCTCAAAATAGTGTCATTAATTATGTGTCTTCTAGGCAGTAATTCATTAATTGAAAGACTTTTCTCCACAATGAACTCAATCTGGACTGATGAAAAGCCAAGAATGAAAGTTGAAACAGTTAAAGCTTTATTACAACTGAAAACAAAGTTTAATTTCTTATGTAAGAACTTCGTGTGAAACTGTGTAGGAATCAACGGATCCTTAAAAAGGTACATTCTTCAGACAAATACTTGTAAAATGTGTGTGTTAGAGTTCAGTGTGTACAATGTTATGTGAAATACTTCCATGCATGCTTCAGTATTGAAATTGAATTCTTAGTGGCTGTAATTATGTATAGGAGTTACGTGCGTTTATGCATTTAATTCAGAAAATTAAAGTACTCTACAAATTTAGTGTGCAAAGTTCTATCATTTTATGTACTGTTGCATGTATTTCCTGTAACATTTCAACAGAAAGTGACTAGATAAGCGTTTGTGGTTTTTCTTGAAATTGCCGATGTCCCCTGCTGAACGATAAAAAATCTGGTCAGCCTACTCAACACAAGGTCTTGGAACATGATCTCACAGGCTGCAAATAACTAGCAGATCAGAGTTTTCCATCCGTGAGACTGTGGCTAACTGAGGTCACTGGGTTATAGGATTATATGTGAAGAGTTTTGTGTTGAGTTTGTAGTGAACAAGTACAGTCGTAGATGAGGAAAGCCTTCTACCAATGTGATGGTCACTGAGTGTGCATTAAATTTGCAGAGACATCCTGAGGGAGTGGCGCAGGTGACATTCCGAGAACCAGAGGAGGCAGATGCTTGTGTAGCTCTGCTGAACGGGCGGTGGTTTGGGCAGAGGAAGATAACAGCAGAGACCTGGGATGGCAAGACCAAGTACAAGTAAGAGTGCACTCCTCTTACATACGAGCACAACGTACTATCCTTCAAGCTGATTGTGGTTATGTCCTATTATTGGAGCTCCTAGACTTCCACCCCACACCCCTACGTAACCAATCCACCCCTGTTTGCCTGATGGAGGATTTATAGTCTCGAAACATCCCTCTTTCAAATGAAAAAAAAAAAAAGATTGTTTGATTTAATGTTAAGGGGAGAGGATGGTATTTTTTGGTGAAAAATGAGTAAATTTCAAAAAAAATCTTTAAAATACTCTGTGATATGTGTAGAATGCATAACATAATATTTTGTGGGTATTTGTGCCCTTATCGGATGTTGAGTCGCCATTTTTAAACTTCCTGTGTTATGGATTTTTAAATCATTCGCCCACTTTTATTGTTGTTTCCGTTAAATTAAATTTAAAAAAAAAATTTCTTTAAAATACCCTTTGATATGTGTAGAGTGCATAACATAATATTTTGTGGGTATTTGTGCCCTTATCGGATGTTGAGTCGCCATTTTTAAACTTCCTGTGTTATGGATTTTTAAATCATTCGCCCACTTTTATTGATGTTTCTATTAAATTAAATTTTCAAAAAAAAAAATTCTATAAAATACCCTTTGATATGTGTGAAATGCATTGCATATCATTTTGTGGGTATTTGTGCCCTTATCGGATGTTGAGACGTCATTTTTAAACTTCCTGCGCTATGGATTTTTAAATCACACACCCGCTTTTATCGGTTTCCAGTAACTTCATTTTTTTTGCTACATTGCCAGACAAAAATGGATATAATTTCTGAACTATTAAAGATACATGCATGAAGTTTAGAACACACATTCTTTAGACTATTAGGAAACTTTTCCCTGTAACAGAATTTTGTTAATTGATATCATTTTAAAAATACGTCCGTTTGTTTGCAAGAAAGGAAATCAGAAAACTTTTATAAAATTTTAATTGTTTATTTTACAAACGTAGGGACTAATATCAAAATTCTGTTACAGACAGTTTGTAGAACATGCTTTTGCAAATACATTGCAAAAAACTGTTTGAATCTATCTTTAAAAACGGTTTAGATATATCGGTTTTAGTACAATCCTGCATTGGGTATATTTTTTTTCAAATTTGGGCCCAATAATTTTTTTTTTTATATATTTTTATTTGGCTGAGTTGCCACAGCTATGAGCTCTCTACATACAAAAAAATTAATATTTTACACTAAAGAGGAAAAAAGTTTTAAAAAATACCATCCTCTCCCCTTAAGTTCTGTTAAAAACTTTCAGGGTAACCTTATTTATTTTCCCACTTCCTTTATAGTTTTTTTAAATGTTCAGTCATCAATTCAAATTTTCATTTGCTATGTGCGGTATATGCACTTACCTCAGTGCTCTTTTTATTTTAAGTTCCTTATTTTTAATTATTGTAGTTTTTATATTTTATCTGTATTCTGCGATAACCTTGACAACTTGCTTCTACTTGCTTGTAGTCTGTTCTTGTCTTCTTCATTTGTTGTTTGTGTTTAATCACATAATTTTACGGATACAGATAGTATCTTTTCTAATTTCACTTTGTGAGGACTGTCGTGTGACATTACTTTTGTAATTGAATCCTTCTGATTTCTTTATTTGCTGTGTATTGAAAATACGAGGGTTCATAAGTCATGGCAACTATGCTATATCTTCCAAATAACCGAAAATGTGGTTAGTTTAGTATATATGTTTGAAAACATGTTGTACACTGTACGGGATGCCACCACCAGATTGGGTTTATGTGCATTGATAACTAGTTGACAGCACTCTCAAAAGTTAGTATACTAGAGGCTGTGCTCCAGAATGGATGTAAGTAAAATTGAGCAGCAGTCATGCGTGAAAATTGCAGTTATTCATGGCAGAAATGCTCGTCAGTGTCATTCTGAGCTACGAGAAGCATTGGGTGATAATGCGTTGGGACATCCTTCCTACTCGCCTGATCTCAGTCCATACGACTTTGATCTCATTCTGCAATTGAAGAAGCCACCGTGTTTGCAAACAGGGAGGACATCGTAACAGTGTTTGGACGAATTGCTCACAGCCAATGGTATTCAATGCCTGCATCATCGTTGGCAAGGCTGTGTGGAAGTCTTGGGGAATTATTTTGAAGGTGTTAGCTGTGAGTAATGTACTTTTTCTTCTTTTGTGCATAATAAAACAATGATTTCTATTTACGCATTTTGAATTTTTCTTACCCATTGCCTCCTGTACCTGGTCCCAATTTGGTACTAGCATTACAAAGCACATTCCAGTTACCTTTAATTCCATATAGTGAATTTCTATTCCTGCAGCTTTATTGGCTGATATAATATAGTTGCCATGAGTTATGAAATGACTCTCATAGTTGTTAAAATCTTTTGTTGTATCTTTAGCTACTTGCACTCATTGCCAATTCTCAAGACTGTATGTATGCACACAAATGTACACAATAGCAATGAAATCCCTGAAAATAAGCTGTTTCATGGTTTTTATTAAGGGCTTAGGTACAGCTTACAGCAGTAAAATTTTTGGAAATACCGCATTCAACTTTTTTTCCCTCCATTACTGTATCTTGTACAATAATGAAAATTGGTATGTGTAAAACACTGTCCTTCTGCTATATGAAAAAAATATTTTTACGATTTAAAAAAAAACTTATTTATATATTTTTTTCAAAATTCAAAATGATGGCAGTTCACTGTGTAGTGATGAAGCATTTCTGTCATAACTCATACACTTTTTAAATTTTTCATGTTCTCTCTCTTTTATTTTATTGCTGAAATTATGTTTACAATATGCTCTTTCAACTACATTCCTTATAAATAATATTTTTTTTATTTTGTGTTAGAAGAAAATACTGATATTTGATCATTTTTGAAATGAATTTATTTTTTATCACACAATCTATCAAAGATAGACAAGTGATTTTGCATCATATTGTAGATATGATATGCATAAATACACACAAAAAATTTCATTACAGAATGTTGGATAGTTACGAGGGAAACGCTTCATCACCACAATGAACTTATTTTATTTATTTGCTTACTTATTTTGTTTTAGTTTATTTATTTATTTATTTGCCTACTTATTTTGTTTTATTTATTTATTTATTTATTTATTTTATATATATATTTTTTATTAATTCATTTTATTTATTTATTTATTTGCCTACTTATTGTATTTAATTTATTTGTTTTTTATTTATTTGCTTACTCGTTTTATTTATTTATTTGCTTACTTATTTTATTGTATTTATTTACTTATTTATTTATTTGTTTATGTATTTTATTTATTTAACATATTTGTTTTATTTATTTATTTGCCTACTTATTGTATTTAATTTATTTGTTTTTTATTTATTTATTTGCCTATTTATTGTATTTAATTTATTTGTTTTTTTATTTATTTATTTGCTTACTCGTTTTATTTATTTATTTGCTTGCTTATTTTGTTTTATTTATTTATTTGCCTACTTATTTTGTTTTATTTATTTATTTATTTATTTTATATATATATATTTTTTATTAATTCATTTTATTTATTTGCCTACTTATTGTATTTAATTTATTTGTTTTTTATTTATTTATTTGCTTACTCGTTTTATTTATTTATTTGCTTACTTATTTTGTTTTATTTATTTATTTGCCTACTTATTGTATTTAATTTATTTGTTTTTTATTTATTTATTTGCTTACTCGTTTTATTTATTTATTTGCTTACTTATTTTGTTTTATTTATTTATTTGCCTACTTATTTTGTTTTATTTATTTATTTATTATATATATATATATTTTTTATTCATTTTATTTATTTGCCTACTTATTGTATTTAATTTATTTGTTTTTTATTTATTTATTTGCTTACTCGTTTTATTTATTTATTTGCTTACTTATTTTGTTTTATTTATTTATTTGTCTACTTATTTTGTTTTATTTATTTTATATATATATATGTTTTTTATTAATTCATTTTATTTATTTATTTGCCTACTTATTGTATTTAATTTATTTGTTTTTTATTTATTTATTTGCTTACTCGTTTTATTTATTTATTTGCTTACTTATTTTATTGTATTTATTTACTTATTTATTTATTTGTTTATGTATTTTATTTATTTAACATATTTGTTTTATTTATTTATTTGCCTACTTATTGTATTTAATTTATTTGTTTTTTATTTATTTATTTGCCTACTTATTGTATTTAATTTATTTGTTTTTTATTTATTTATTTGCTTACTCGTTTTATTTATTTATTTGCTTACTTATTTTGTTTTATTTATTTATTTGCCTACTTATTTTGTTTTATTTATTTATTTATTTTATATATATATATTTTTTATTAATTCATTTTATTTATTTGCCTACTTATTGTATTTAATTTATTTGTTTTTTATTTATTTATTTGCCTACTTATTGTATTTAATTTATTTGTTTTTTATTTATTTATTTGCTTACTCGTTTTATTTATTTATTTGCTTACTTATTTTGTTTTATTTATTTATTTGCCTACTTATTTTGTTTTATTTATTTATTTATTTTATATATATATTTTTTTTATTAATTCATTTTATTTATTTATTTGCCTACTTATTGTATTTAATTTATTTGTTTTTTATTTATTTATTTGCTTACTCGTTTTATTTATTTATTTGCTTACTTATTTTGTTTTATTTATTTATTTGCCTACTTATTGTATTTAATTTATTTGTTTTTTATTTATTTATTTGCTTACTCGTTTTATTTATTTATTTGCTTACTTATTTTGTTTTATTTATTTATTTGCCTACTTATTTTGTTTTATTTATTTATTTATTTTATATATATATTTTTTATTAATTCATTTTATTTATTTATTTGCCTACTTATTGTATTTAATTTATTTGTTTTTTATTTATTTATTTGCTTACTCGTTTTATTTATTTATTTGCTTACTTATTTTATTGTATTTATTTACTTATTTATTTATTTTATTTATTTGTTTATGTATTTTATTTATTTAACATATTTGTTTTATTTATTTATTCCATTTATTTTATTTTATTATTTTCTTATCTTATTTTATTTATTTATTTTATTTATTCATTTATTTATTCACTTATTATATTTATTTATTCCATACGTTCATACCTACATTCATTCATACATTCATTCATTTATTCTAAATGTTGTATTTTTGTGTATATTCAACAACTTAGCCACAATTTAAGAGGAATCATTCATGTCTCGGACAGGCAGCTGTCACCTTACTGATAGAGCTGCACCTGTTTACTTCTGTCTGATGTGAGTTTCTGTTGCAGAGTTGCAGAGACAGAAGCTGAAATCCAACAGCGGCTGCAAAAGTGGGACAAGTTCCTACAAACAGGAGAAGTTGAAAGTAAGAAGGGAGTGAAGAAACCTGCAGAGGAGGGTAATAAAGAGGGGGAACGAGAAAATGCGGCGTAACTGTGTGGTTGTGGTTCAGACTAGGACGTGCTCACTGCTTGCAACAGTTTCATTGCTTCAGCATCACAGATACTTCCATATTTTCCCGGTCTGTTTTTCTTTTTTGAAGATCACTTTGCCTGTTACTTGTGGGTACATAACCACAAGCACCATAATCATTCCTGTTACAGCTGACACCACCATCATCACACCATGTCCCCATAAGTGAAGAAGCACTAGTTCTTTTATGTATTTCATATCTGAGTTCTCAGTTTTTGTTGGTCAATTTTCCTATGGTCTGTGTCTTTCTTCCAATAGTATCCAGTCTCGTAATATGCTATAAAATTCGAATATGTTGGCCATTGTGTTTTCCAATGTCTTCTAAGTTCTATACAGTATTCAGAAGAAAATCATGCAAAATATTCTGTATTCAAGCCATTTATTGCTCCATTTCTTTCATACTAGCTATTTCGCATACTTTGAGTAGTCCATATGCAGTTTGAAGTGGTGTCCTGCTGTATTACTAAAATTATTGAAAGCTTTAATAAATTCTTAACTCTTCAGAATGTGAAATTTGTATCAAACTTTATTCTCCCTTTTTTTTTTTTACTAAGCAATCACACCCTTAAACCAACCAATTCTCTTTAATCTTCATAACCTTTAATTAAACCAACCTCATAGTATTAAAATCAATCAGACAAGCAAAATATACCAAATTACGTCTGTTTGAATGACATTAAATTGACAATGAAAATTTTTGTTTTAACGATAACAGTGGAAATGAAGATAAATATCATAAATCCTTCAATAACTGTCTATTTTTAACCTAATGCGTAGTACAAGAAATTACATTAGGTTATACACATAAAACATATGACTAGCGCTTTCGCCAATAAGGTGGCATCTTCAGGTCTAGTTAGCATATTATGAAGCTTTATACATAAAGACATAGATGAAATGCAACATAATAAATGTGATAAAATACATGACGTGAAAAAAAATTACAATATTAAAATAACTGCTCAAACAGAAAGCAAAGTGAAATAATAACTTGAAAACAGGGGAGATGGTTGTAGTAATTCAACCTCCATAAAGTTTAGATATTAAATGACAGAATCTATGCCTTGAATAAAAGTCTGCAAGACGTGTGTGCAGCTTATGAAATATAAAAGAGACGGTTAAAAGAGTAAAAACTTGCAACAGTCATCAAGACGCATAGAATGGCAGCGTGTAGTGAATCTGTAAGAATCAATAAGAGATATTTTAATAAAGGAACCTATGCGGAATCAAAAGAAATTATGTAGTGACAAAACACTTATGAGATTTTTGAAGCCGTAGGAAGAGACGATGTTATATGACTGGTAGTGTTGACTGGTGCAATGACATATAAAAGAATCACATCATGACGTAAGTGGAGGGGGGTACATGTTGCAGTGAGAAGAGTTCCCATTGGCCAATTTGAATAAAGAGTTATTGGAATTAGGTAATTGTTCATTAAATAACGAAATCTTATTACTAAGCGATTTGGCTATATAAAATTCTTCTGCATCTAAATTAATGTTCCCATTGTTGATAGGTTTTAAAATTTGTAAAGTGTCAGACATTTTTTGAAGTTCATGGTTACTCTCAATTAAATGGGATGCGAATTTAGATCTATTACGACTATGACAGAAATCTGCTTTATGTTCTGAATATCTAGTTTAAATAACAGTGGAATTAGAATTCAGACATTTTAAAATTTTTCATCTCTTATCTCAACACAAGTAACACATGATCCTTAATACTCTTTCAAACAAATCATAACTATACTAACCATTACAGCATACAGGCTTGCGATGTAGGTTCTTTTCAGCCTAGCAAAATCCTGAGCACCATGACCAATCTTTAGATCATTGGTTGAATTATATCGTTATATCAACTCCAGCTGATGGCTACAGCTGTAGTCAACTACCGACTGCCACAGCCTGCACCATCCATGTGGTGGCAAAAGGGCCATCGGCGCATGCGGATAAAAACGAGAAAAAACCAGAATTTGCCACATCAAAAGTCTTTCTTTTCTGAACACACGTGCTCTAAGATCGTAAAGAAACATCACTCATACATGTGATTACACTCTGCTAGATTACAAAGACAAACCACTCAGACATACCATTACATCCTCCCCCCCATCCGCAAACAAGACAAGGGGGGAGGAAATAAAGAAAGAAGAAAAAAAACTTGAATAAAACAATTAAGAACAATGGGAAAGGAGGAGAATAGGAAGCATTGAGAAAAAGGTACATTTCACAAACGACGACCTCAGCATACATGTCTCAAACATCAAAGATGTATCGATGCAAATGTAATGGACATAAGTGAGTCGAAAATGGTAGACTAACATTGATCACAGCAAATATAAATCTATATCAATTGAGATCTAGTAACACTCACAAGACAAGAATAGTCCATAGTAAAGCGACAGCTTTGTTTTTGCACATTTCCAACTTTTGGAAATGATACAAATGTAATTGCGACGTATGAAGCATGTGACAAATTGAGTGATGAAAACCACAGTGCCTCAAGGTAAAGGAAAGTAGAGGATAATAAGAAAAAGATAGAGAAAAGAAAATAATAATTTTAAAATCCCAAAAGATAAGTACACACAAACATACAATCCAGACTCAATCTTCCGACAGAATGAATAATCAATTTCAATGTAATATATAACAAACCACTCAGACATACCGTTACAAGTTGTCCCATATCTCTTGAAACTATCACAGCAATTACGTCATGTTATACTGAATTCATCTCGCCAAATTAAATTTCGTTGTCACCAATTCCATCGATGCTAAATAGCATAGTATTAGATACAACGTCGTTAAATAGTCAATTAAAATTAAACAGCACTTGAAGACATACTAAATACAGTAGAACCTCTTTTATCCGTGCTAATAATGGGGATGGACTGAACGGTTAATCAAAAAAATCGGATAATCCGTACCATAAAAGATTTTCATAAACAAAGTGCATAATATTTAAGCCTGTAGTTTCGAAATTTCCTCCGTGGTGTTGTGTTTAACATGCTAGTTAGTGGATCAGAAGTTCACTAATTTAAGACTGGTTATCAGTGACGGGTTTTAAGGGCCAAGAGCCTTTTAAGGGCCTTGTGAGGTTGTCTGCTAAGAGATAGGAGTAGAGATCTCGTGTTGTAGATTTACACACTCGTACTTTATACAATTACCTTTTTTTTTTTTTTTTTTTTTTTTTAAATCACCCACAGTTGTAACGCCAATCTCGTATTCTGATTCGATCTGAGATAAAGTTTCTGCTTTCCCAAATCTCTCAATTATTTGCTCTTTTTTATACTTAGCACAACACGTTTTCCTTCGACACCCATGGAAGATATTTTACATATGTTATACAAAACGTCCACTCCAACAGTAGAACAAGGACTGAATTGTACACAGGTTTTGCAATTGTGTGGAAGTTCTTGGGGTCATTCATTACCTTGAAAGCAGGTAATGACTATTTTACAAGTTGGGAAAAACATCCCCTCCAAGAAGTAACTGTGTAGGACTTCATATTTTGTCCTGTAAAAAAAGAGAGAGAGAGAGAGAAACACTCGGATAATCCGCCAATCGGTTAATAGGGTGACGGATAATCGGGGTTCTACTGTATTACAATTTCTGGTCTATATTCATTGTGAAAAAAAAAATCCTTTACAAAAGCCATGATGTTAAAAAACAGTAAATACACCAACCCCTGCGAGCCAGCTTTGGGAGTGATCACTATTATTTTGATGGTGTTATAAATCCTTCCTTCCTTAACCATTTCGGTCTTTTGTTTCAGTTTCATCAGTTCATCACCCTTACAGTAGAGTTGTAGAGGGCTTATTTTGTTCTTTCTGGAACTTCAACACAAAGAGGACAAGTTTAAGCTGTAAAAGAGAATATCCAACACAGTGAGATTGTATAAAAACATAAAATTACTTAGTCATACATTAAAAAGCGTTACAATTTTTAAAAACCTTTGACAGACGGCCCGTTTCGACGTGATGTCACGTCTTCCTCAGTGTCTCCTGAACTACTGGTGATCTTGAATTCTGCGATGTGCATTTGTCGATTGTAAGGGTGGGGGTATGTTTCTCTTATGGTGGGGGCTGGTTGTTTGTGTTATGATGTATCATGACGTCGAATAATGTGTGGGTATTGAACTGTAATTGTGTGTTAAGTATATGTTGTGGGTATGTTATTGTATCGTATTGTTCTAAGATGTTTAACAGTGAACAAAAACAAAACAAACCAACACAAACACCACGTGAGAATAAATACATAACATTAACATATCACAATACCATTACTCACAAAATTGCAACTTTATTCAGAAAACTAAAATACAAGATAGCATACAAAACAAATAACACAACACAGAAATATCTAAATAATCACATTAAACTTTCAAACAAATATAATTCAACTGGAGTTTACAAATTAAATGCAATAGTTGCCCACATTTTTACATAGGACAGACAGGAAGATCCTTTCACACAAGATATAATGAACATATTAAAGCTATAACCAAACCCTACATCACATCAAATTATGCAGACCATATTATCAACAATAATCATGACTACAATAATATAGAAACAGATATGGAAATTTTACACATCACACCAAAAAGTTCACAGTTAAACATCTTAGAACAATACGAAATATAGAAGCATACAATAACATACCCACAACATATACTTAACACACAATTACAGTTCAATACCACACATTATTCGACGTCATGATACGTCATAACACACAAACAACCAGCCCCCACCATAAGAGCAACATACCCCCACCCCTACAATCGACAAATGCACATCACAGAATTCAAGATCACGAGTAGTTCAGAAGACACTGAGGAAGACGTGACACCACGTCGAAACGGGCCGTCTGTCGAAGGTATATACCTTTTTTCAAATTTTAACACTTTTTAACATATGAGTAAGTAATTTTATGTTTTTAACAAACAAAGTGTTAACGTGAACTTTAATCAATGAGAATGTATACTGAAGAACACAGTAAACTTGTGAAGCGTCTTGATAAAAACTGAATACTGTGTCGGTATAACAGTAAAAGTTACGATTTTGAAAATAAACATCAGATTCCCCAGGGCCGCAATAAATCACATCACTGGCCGGATGCGGCCCGTGAGCCACCAGTTGGCTAACTTGTCTCAGAGCACTCTGTTAGCAAAGGATATTTCTTATACCATGATGATTGAAAATTTCTCTCTTGTCTTTCTCCATTCGCTATTTTAATATGTAAATGACAGTCTTCTACTTAATTATGAATTTTGTGTGTTGCTTTATTGCTGCCTTGCAAACTGAATGCACAGCAGTGAGTGAGCATGTGTTGTCCCGTATATGTCTGCTAGCAGCCACATACTGCATGAATGGAAGGAGTTTTATTTTACAAGGTTGTTATTATATACGTACCGTAGTATATGCATAACATGTATACATTTGTTTTTCTTTTGATGAAAAATAAAATGCTGTTACAAGCTTGGCTGTTATCTGTTGCTGCATTCTGATTAACACATACATTTTTCAAGAAAGAATATTCTCCGCCAAGTTAGCTCTGTGGTAGCATGTAAAATTTCTACCTCGGGACTAGGAGAAATGGTGGTGCACAAACTTCTAATCACTAGATTGTGCACCAATATGCCTGGGTTAAATCCCAAATCTCTCCGCAGTGCATATGAAGAGAAGGCATATGTCACTGTTGATAGTGATTCGTCCATTGGACGAAGACGTTAAGCCTGGCGGCCCCCTTGGTGCTATTCGACAGGAGTAGACTACGTGCCGGCACTGGATTTCCCCTTCTCCCTTCCTCATCACCATCACCCATTCCATACACTACCCTTACACATACACTCACCCTAGAACAAGACATAACACTCCACAGATACACATCATGTACAACGTGGCCTGCCGAAGTGGTGTACAGCTAGAAAATGGGTCACAGTCCTGCCATCCATTTGCTATATGCGGAACCCAAATCACATAAAGTGAAGTGGGTAGGCATTGGATACATACATACATACATACATACATACATACATACATGTTGTTGTTGTTGTTGTTGTTTTCTAATGCCAGGCGTTTGACAATAAAGTCATTTGACCTCTTGCACTCCAATATTTTCCAAAGATATTGTCATGGTCGGCCACTGACGCACAGATTTTGAGGTGTTCCGAATCCATTTCTTGATTTGAGTTGCACAATGGACAGTTAGGGGACAGATATATTCCAATTCTATCCAGATGCTTGGCCAAATAGTCATGGCCTGTTGCCAATCTAAATGCAGCTACAGACGATTTGCGTGGTAAATCGGGCATTAACTGTGGATTATGATGCAGAGAGTTCCATTTTTTCCCTTGTGATTGTGTTATCAAATTTTGTTTGTTGAAGCCTTAAGTATGTAGATTTAATAAATCTTTTCACAGAGTAATACGTAAATTTAGTAACAGGTCTGTAAGTAGCAGTGCTGCCCTTCTTTGCTAAAGCATCCGCATTCTCGTTTCCCAGGATTCCACAGTGGGATGGTATCCATTGGAATACAATTCTTTTATTGAGTGTTATTAATTTAGAGAGCATTTTAGTTATTTCTGCTATTTGAGATGAAGGATACATACATTATTCACTGATGAATTATTAAGTTATTTAGATTAAATAAATAACGACTTCACTATGTTAACATTTTAAATCATGATGTTATTTTAGTTTATGATTGACTAGTTTCGATGTTATTTGCATCTTCTTCTGAATTATAGTGATGGAAACAACATCGAAACTAGTCAATCAGGTAAAATAACACCATAATTTAAAATGTTAACACAGTGGAGTCGTTATTTATTTAATCTAAATAAAGGTACGGTCACACATCGCTACTTTTGCAGCGCAACTTTTGTACTGCAGCTGCAAAAGTTGCGTGTCGTGTTCACACGTAAGCCAAAAGTAGCGCTACTTTTCGTGCTGCGCAACCCGAGTACTGCAAAAGTTGCAACTGGAGGTTGCGAGTCTGTTCACACACAAGGCGCTACTTTTGCAGCCGCAGTCTTGCTGCAGGTTCCCATCTCCGTGTTGACTTCTCAATATACATTTTGTGGTTATGTTCACATTATTAAGAAACTCATGCGAAAGCTTCCTTATCTAATATTTGCTTTCCTGTCGTATCTAGTATTCAGAAATTGGCATTATTTTTACTCTAAAGCTTTTAAAAACATCTATATATTTAAATGATAACCAAAAGTATATTCACGTAATCAATGTTGGCAACCCTCCTGTTTGGAACTACGCTACGGATAATTTAAAAAATGAATTATATTGTCAGCAATTATGCTCAGACTGTGTTATGTATTTAATAACTGTTACAAATAATTTATTTTCATCACATTTAACATTAAAATATATCCAAACAATAAAAGTATCATTGGCACATTTGGGTGGTAACACTGGTTGCAACCGCAGCAAAAGTTTCAACAAAACTGATATCAAAAATGCTGCGGCTGCAACCCTGAGAACCCTGTTCACACGTCGCTACTTTTAAGTTGCGCGCAGCATGGAAAAGTAGCGGGCAGCAGGTTCGGCAGCCGCTACTTTTTGGGTTGCACCGTTGTTCACACGTCGCAGTACAAGAGTTGCGCAGTTTTTTGTACTGCATCGCTGCAAAAGTAGCGACGTGTGACCGTACCTTAACTTAATAGTTCATCAGTGATTAATTGATTATATAAGTGTTAAAAGAGTGTATACAAGAATGAAGAAGAATATTCCTTCAAATTTGCACGTTTCCTTTACCTGACATCTATACCCAACTACAGAGAGTCATGTGTGGCCTTCACCATATGAAGTTTCTAGGAAAATGCAGGCACTCGAGATTGGGAGCTCTGTATTTGCTGATGGAAAATGGTCTGGAAAAAGAGATCATAAGAGTCTCTTGTTTTTATAAGGAACTATCTAATTATCTTTACATTTTTTGTATTCTTCAGGTCTCAAAACATAAAAAATAATATTTTTTACCATATAATAGACTATTAAACATCTAAAAATGTCTCAGATGTAGATAGGTAGGTAGAGAGAGAGAGATCCCAAAATGTTGGGTAACTGCCTTTTTTTATAAAGAGTAACCATTAAAAGGTTCAGCCTACTGATCAGTCAATAAAAAGACAATCTAATTTCTTAAATTAAAAAGTTTTTTTCCTCTGAATATTATTTATTATTATTATAATTTATTTATTTAATCGAAATGGCCATAAATTAAGAGAACAGCTATCTCTAACGAAGTCATTTTTTTATGTTCATTTATATGATTGTACAAATTATAAATAATTTACTATATACAATGAATCTCTCAAAACATTTAGTGCTATTTCTTCCAAAGATGAAATATTTAAACCTAAATGCAAGAATGTAGTAATACAAAATTTTGTAATACTGCCATGTCCTCCAATTAAAATCCTAATTACTTCCCAATTTGGACTGTCATACTTTTCACAAAAACAGGGAATACTGTATATGGCTCGTAATGTCTTTGTTTTTCCTTATTTACTGCTTATGCTTGACCAGCATCCTTTTGGAAACTCACAGTTGGTTCAAAATGTATCCGAATGTCTTCTTTCTATTGATTACAACAATATCTGCTTTTTTTATGGAGCCATCTGATGATATGCAATGCACATCTTCAAATACTTCAAAGATGTTTAATTTCCTGAGCAATTCAGCATTGCTGTTTCTCACTTTATGGTGATGATTATTTCGCAGCAAATCATCTTTCTTGGAGAAACCAAGACCATGGGGTAAGGTTTCAACCTCGTTTGCAGTGGCGACAACGGATTTCTTGGTTTCTGCCTGGGGTACTACGGACGACAATAATGCTCTTGATTTAACAATTGAGTTATTTTCTCTCTTGCTTCCCTGAATCTAGATGTAAGACTTTTATTTTGTTGCAGTGTTGTTGTTGTTGTTGTTATCTAATCCCGGGCTTTGGCAATGAAGCCATTAGCGTTCTTGCTCTCCAATATTTCTCTGTGGTGGATCCATCAGGTAGAACTTCACAGGTTATGAGATGATCTTCAGTCATTTCTTCTTCTTTGTTGCATAGAGGGCAATTTGGATTTGTGTAAATTCCTATTTTATTCAAGTGTTTGGCCAAATAATCGTGTTCTGTAAGCAGTCTGAATTTTGCTACTGCAGATTTACGTGGGATTTCTGGAATAATTTCTGGTTCTTTTATTAAAATGCTCCATTTTTTATCTTTGACTTTGGTACATAGTGCTTGGTTTTGCTTGATTTTATATTTGTTTTTAATTAGTCTTTTGATGGATGTAAAAGGTAGGCTTGTATTTGTATTCTGAATTAAATTGGATCCTTTTTTGGCAAGAAAATCAGCAGTTTTATCTCCAGCAATTCCGCAATGTGCAGGTATCCATTGCAATTGAATTTTTTTTCTGTAGTTTTTGAAGTTGTTGGATCATTTTGTGACATTCTTTAATTTTTGATTGACATCATTTTATATGAATTTATTGCATATAATGCTGCTTTAGAATTCATATCCATTTCTTTTTCGTGAGAACATAATACACAATTTGGAATAGACAGAATGCCAATTATATGTAAATGTTTACCCAGACAGTCGTGCTTCAAATGTACAGGGTGGTGCACGCAATGTCATACCATTTCTTTTACACATAATACATATTTATTTGTATTAAAGTAATATAAAAACAGTACAGAATTAATCATTATAGGCTGGAAAGTATTTCCTAAGGAATAACATATTCATTATCACCGCCATTTTTCCTCACAACCTCTTACAAATGGAAACCTTATCTTCGTCACTACTCTTTGACACAAATCTTATGATAGCGCATGGCACAACTCCACTATGTGGGCTCTAAGCTACACTACATTTTCTGGCTTCCTGTGGATCACTTTCTCTTTAAGGAATCCTCATAAAAAGTAATCTCACAGTTTAATGTCCAGGCCATAAGGTGGTCACATTTTGGAGCTCTTTCAGGAAACTGATGCAACATCACACAAATCATCAAATGTCTCATATAGAAATCAAGAATGGTGTTTGCAGTGTGTGGACGGGCTTCATCCTGTATTAACCACTACATTTGCGTAGGAAGACCTTTTGCCAAGAGATGGGGGATAAAACTGTTTTTCAACATGGCTTTGTATGGAACTTGGTTGATGGTGTCATCAAAGAAAAATGGACTGATGATTCCATGGCTCAAAACCGCGACCCATACATTTCTTTCTCTTGCAGTATGCGAGGATGTTCCCTCATCCAGAATGGAACATTTTGTTTATATACAACACCGTTCACATGCCATCTGCTATCTGAAGACTTGTGTTGAAGAGTGGTGACGAATATAAGGGTTCATTTGCAAAGGTTGTGAGGAAAAACTGCGGTCAAATTGAACATGTTATTCCTTAGGAAACATTTGCCAGCCTATAATGAATAATTATGTACCGTTTGTGTGTTACTTTAACGCAAAGAAATATGTGTTACGTGTAAAAGAAATTGTATGATATTTCGTGCACCACCCAATATGATTCAATGTAGGTACGCGAACATAATGAGAAATGCTCAGTATATAAATTTTTCTTCATGGAGAATAAGAAAGTCATTAATTAATTAGTCATAGATAAAAACTTAAGACGGACTTATGAATTGTTTGACATTGAATGGGGTTCTTTTTGAACATCTGTGACCTGATATCACCACGTGATACAAAATTAGAACATTGTTGAATTGTTTTTAATTGGATTTCTCTAAATTCTACGCCTTGTATTAATATTGTCCAATGTCGAAACCAACTGCGATTATCACGTGGGTTGTCAGGCTGTTATTTTTTTCCCTAATTTTTTTTCCTCGCATATAATACACACCCTGGATCTCTAATCCAAAAATTATGGCGTCTATTACACGAGTAACTTAAATACGGTCGTAGATCCACTGCTGTGGAGTAACGGTCAGCGCGTCTGGCAATGAAATGAGCGGGTCCAGGTTCAAATCCTGGTGGAATAAGTTATGTTGGGGTTTTTTCGGGGTTTTCCCTCAGCCAGTTGAAGCAGAATTGCTGGGTAACTTTCGGCGTTGGACCTCGGATTCATTTCACCATCATACATTCACATATCATCATCCATACCAAGATACCATAGCCTCGGTTAAGTTCACGGAGTGGCATGTTGTACTTGTACAAGAGCACGGCCGTTTGGCTACCCAATCATTCACAGAATAGGAGTGGTAAGCACAATAAGCCTCAGGCTGCAGTGCAAGCCTTCAGGTCATTCCTCAGTACGAGGGAGATATATATATATATATATATATATATATATATATATATATATATATATATATATAACGTACACCGAAAGTCAAATAGTCATGTTCAAAATTATCAGTCTCCAGAAGCAATCATATTTGTTGACTGATTAAAAATGGCAGTGTAAATCGTAAAAAACAGCACTTTGTGCTTTTTTAATGAAAATGAATTTCCTCAGTATTTCTGAATAATTCTGTGCATTTATAGTAATACCCTGGTTCGAATCCCAGTGAGTCTAAGTGGAATTCTTTATTTATTCTGGACAAAGATAGTGTTGCTTGTTGGTGGGTTTTCACGGGCTTCTTCTGTTTCCCATACAGGCATTTCACCATTGCTCCATCATCATCATCATCATCATCACCACCACCACCACCACCACCACCACCACGCAGTGCTGTTTATTATAATTCGCGTGGACACTGGCCTGGGGGGGGGGGAGAAAAAAAGACTAGTTTCGGTGAGCCCTCCTAGATGGAGACACTTCGGAAAAATGACGCAAAATCAAGTAGGCCTAGGCCTATCTCCATTATATTATAATGTGTGATTACTGATCACGAATTATACTAAATACGTAAAATGGTGACACTACTTTTTGTTAATTATTATTAAACAATTTTTAAGGCTGCGCGTCTGCTTTAAAATTATACAGTATAAATAAGCCAGATACCCGTTTTCGGCTCATTCAGATTGAGCTTCAATTTTTTTTCGGATGCGTAATATGACGACACAGTATATCACGAAGCTTGAGGTGATTTTTTACAGCTGAGAGTACTAGCACATAGACTGTGGTAGGAGCTATGGACTGTGGCGGTACTATTTCGCATTGTCTCGTGGATAACAGCATTGTCTGTGTTGAGGCAACAGTAGCGATGCTAGTGTTTAACAATTATCTATGGATGCATATTCACAACGTATTGAGCTTCGTGACTACTAGACTGTGATATGACTGTTGGCTAACCTCAAAAGTGCTTCAAATTCGGCATATTCGTGTTTCTTCATTTCTCCGATGTGTCTTGAAGTAAGTAAATTATGGTCTGTATTTCGGCTGTGATTTACGGTTTGTACATAAGAGTTTGTAATAATTTTCATTGCCTACAATCGAGTTTATAAGTATGGTATTGGTACCGGTACCGGTAATTTAGGTTTGCAAGAATCCAAGGAAAAAAATAGGTACAACCATAGCCTAGCCATCTTAAATGAATTTAAGATAGCTATGGTAGAACATGACAAATTATTCTAACCAGTTAATTTCACACGGATTGCTTAATCATGGGATGGTAAACTCGGCCTGTTGCATATCTAAACCATTATTATTTTACATCTTGATTTCATAACTTTTAACACTATATCACTTCGGAAAACGTATTATTTGTTACACACTGTCAAAAATGAAGGCAAAACTCAGGAAATATTATGTAATGATTTTGGTGATTTTTATGCCAAGGATGTCAAATTATAGGCGTTTTGGTAAATTCCTAGAAGACTATACGGTAATTTGCTAGGAGACGACGTTGCATATAGACCACTTTTACACTAAACCTAACCTTAGTGTATACAACGTAGGCCTATACCAAAGCACTAACCTAACCTGTCACAGATTTAGGAAAAGGTTAGGTTAGGTCAGGTCAGGTCAGGTCAGTTTAGGGTTTTTAGTATATCTTGCAAAAACAAATTTTAGGTTTAGTGTAAAAGTGGTTTATATGCAACGACGTCTCCTAGCAAATTACCTTATTATATGTATCCAACCAATGCCTACCCACTTCACGTTACGTGATTCGGGTTCCGCATATTGCGGATAGATGGCAGGACTGTGACCCATTTTCTTGTTGCACACCACTTCGACGGGCCACACTGTACATGATGTGTATCTGTGGAGTGTTAAGTCTTGTTCTAGGGTGAGTGTATGTGTAAGTGTAGTGTATGGAATGACTGGTGATGATGAAGATGAGAAAGGGAGAAGGGGAAACCCAGTGCCGGCACGTGGCCTACCTGTCTAATAGCACTAAGGGGGCCGTCAGGCTTAACGTCCCCGTCCAACAGACGAATCACTATCAACAGTGACATATGCCTTATGTTCATATGTACTGCGGAGAGATTTGGGATTTAACACAGCATATTGATGCACAATCTAGTGATTAGAAGTTCTGCACCGCCATTTCTCCTAGTCTCGATGTAGAAACTTTACATGAAAATTTCTGACCCTGCCAGGGATTGAACCCGGACCGGCTAGTCTGGAGGTAGACATGCTATCACAGAGCTAACTCGGCGGACATAGTGTTATTATATTATACATAAAATATTGGAAAATGAATATGAACATACACCTACAGGTACTTTTATTGGTCGTCAACTTCTACTCTTCGGTTATGATATGAATACCGGTATGTATACGACTCTATGCCTCGTCCAAATCTGCGATTCGTGTACCAGTAAGTTTCTCGATTACTGTGTCCTGTCTTCCTATTGCTTCAATATTAGTGACGATAAAGTAACAAATCTCTGCTAAAGCCATAATATTATTTAAGTATTTATGTTCGTCAATTTCAGATGCTGTTACTTCTAATGTAAAATTATGTAATCAACAATTACATGTCTTATGACTCTGTAATGCAAATAGGAACATTTTCGTATGAGCTTTCAACTAGCTGTAAATAGCTCAATTGGTAAAGCACTGGTGGTTCGATTCTCGTCTAGCCAAAGTAAGAAGTTTAAAATATAATATTATTGCAATATGCAGCATTAGAAATTAGATATAGAATTAAGAAAATATAAAAATAAATGTGCCGTGAGTTACTTACAGGAATAAAGAAAAGAAGAAAAAAAGAGAAGGGGAAGGAGGAAAGAAGGGAAGGGAAAAGAGAAAGAAAATATATTTTTTCACACATTGTCATGTTTTTCATCCAAATCTGCTTGTACAGACTCTCATTTCCGATGAGCATCATCTGCTAGGAAATGATCATACTACATTTTCTGCCTATAAATTAAACCTGGTAAACGAAAGATGAACTTATTTTATTATTATTATTATTATTATTATTATTATTATTATTATTATTATTATTATTATTATTATTATTATTATCATCGTAATTTTAAAGGGGATTTTGGTAAGTAATTAAGTTGTATTGTATTTATTTATATTCCATGGTATTCATACATCGTTTCACAGCTAGAATGTGGAACATGTCAAACGAAAAAAAAATCTTAATAGTACTATAAAAAGTCTTAATTATAGTCACAATCTCGTTGAAATATATATTACGGAAGAGTTTTACAATATAGGCCTAGTCTAATAATACAACTTACTTACTGGCTTTTGAGGAACCTGGACGTTCATTGCTGCCCTCACTTAAGCCCACCATTGGTCCCTGTCCTGAGCAAGATTAATCCAGTCTCTATCATCATATCCCACTTCCCTACTAGTACAACACAAACTTTTAATATCAATACTTAATACAACACAGTAAGCATCGGTCAGGCCACCATATTCTTGCAATAAAGGTCCAGGGCACACATACTTTCCAGTTAAGAGTGTAATGAAATTGAGAATATAAGATAATCATAAGAAAAATACCGGGATTATCCCTAAAACGTTCTTCTATAACATTGGATAACAAGTGTATTATTAACTACAAAGTACCAACTAAGCATAATTGCTTTTATGTAACTAATGAATTACCAGTAATAGTTTTGACTGCTAACTACGAACTAAGCATTTACATAGCTATTACATTTTATAGCATGTCGATATTTGAAATAATGCTGTATGTTGTTATTTTTATTCCTTTAATACGCTATTTAAGGGGGGAGGTACACCTTTTTGTATTATTTTACTATATTTCAACATTTTTTTTTCTCAGAATCTATAGTCTCTTTGTAAATAAAAATTGGCATGCTTAATATAGCCTATACTATCTGTAGGCTACATCACTAAGCAATTTTAATGTTTTCAGAAATCCAACAGTTATTTTTCTTTAGTTGTGAAAATTTGTGGAATATATTCTTCACCTGGACATGTTTATCCTGAGAACTCAAATACTGAAGATACTTGTTGAAACTTTCTCCCATGTGAACAATATACTCTAAAATCTTTACTGTAAAATATATAGTTTATTTTTTTAATAACATTGATTTCTACTAAGAAAACTGAGTCTGTATGATTACAAAAAATATTTTGTAAACTAGCATATATGGGCTAGGCTTAGTTTTGGGACATCACCAGATATCACAATAACAAAAACGTTTACCCTCAATCTTATAAATCAACTGTCCGAAGACAGGTCTGAACTTCACAAGTGACACCAATTAGGCACCAGTCATGGAGCAACTAAGCCAGGAGATAATGGGATAGGGTGGCCAGTTTCTTTCTCCCTTCATTGCACACATCGCCGACTAGCTACATATTACACTAGTCAGACATCAGATGTACTGGTATACAAACAATTTATTGTTCTTCCTCTGACACATATCGTCAAGTGAGATGTACTGCCTGATAATATATGTACTTACTTACTGGCTTTTAAGGAACCCGGAGGTTCATTGCCGCCCTCACATAAGCCCGCCATTGGTCCCTATCCTGAGCAAGATTAATCCATTCTCTATCATCATATCCCATCTCCCTCAAATCCATTTTATTATCTTCCCATCTACGTCTCGGCCTCCCTAAAGGTCTTTTTCCCTCCGGCCTCCCAACTAACACACTATATGCATTTCTGGATTCGCCCATACGTGCTACATGCCCTGCCCATCTCAAACGTCTGGATTTAATGTTCCTAATTATGTCAGGTGAAGAATACAATGCGTGCAGTTCTGTGTTGTGTAACTTTCTCCATTCTCCTGTAACTTCATCCCTCTTAGCCCCAAATATTTTCCTAAGCACCTTATTCTCAAACACCCTTAACCTATGTTCCTCTCTCAAAGTGAGAGTCCAAGTTTCACAACCATAAAGAACAACCGGTAATATAACTGTTTTATAAATTCTAGATATGGAATTAAAATTTGGAGCACATCTTGATGGGAGTCCACCTGTTTGTAGACAACAATTTCGCACAACTGACCACAAGTAGCATATATACAGGTGCTCTTGTTTACTTCACATGCACGATGTGTTGTAAACGAAACTTATTGTCAAGAGCGCCCCCAGGGATTTTTTATTTTATATGCGTTTCATTTTTATTTTATTTTATTTTTCCATCCATTGAGCAAGCTTTGACATTGCCAATCATTTTATCCTGCGCTACAAGTACAGTGGAACAGTCATTCAGGTATGTGTATTCATTATTATTATGATGTTCGTTTGTTTTGGTTAGGCCTACAGCATTTATCAGAAAATACTTATATGTATTCCTTGTACATATATGTTTCAGCACCCTTCAGCTAAGGAACACCATGCGAGATGACCGTCTTTCCTCTCTATGTATGCTGTCCACACATGGAAACTCATAGAAGAAAACAGAGAATCATTTTTGCATAAAGTGATTGATATCTATGGACGAGAACCTAGGCGAATGCAAATTTTATTTCAAGTTCAAGAATCAGAATAGTGAAATACTATTAGCTGGAATATTGTATATAGATACATCAGAACATCAAAATTTGAATTATTATCAGCGTCTAATATCATACAGTCACGAAGTTTGAGGTGATTTTTTTGCATTTCTCGCGATACAGCACTCCAAGCAGTTAGAAACTAAGAGTGCTAGAAACAATAGACTGTGCCGGTACTATTTCACGTTGTCTGTGATGAGGCGATAGTAGCAATCCTAATGGCTAGCAACTAAAGTTCAACTGTCATTGGATGCATATTCCCTATGTATTGAGCTCCGTGACTGTATGTACTAGACTGTGTTATTATCTATATCTATATATATATATATATATATATATATATATATATATATATATATATGATTTGAACTGGTAATGAAGATTACGGGAAAACGGCTGAACGGATTTTAATAAATGACTCCTCATTTTGAGGCTTCAAACCCAAAGTTTTTCAGAAAAATAGTAGTTTTTAGTGAAATGTTAATTTTCCTACACCATTTTCCTATTTTCCTTAATCCATCTGATGTCAGTTTTGAGAAAATATGTCTTTCCAGAATAAAACAAAAAACACACTACAGTAAACAATAGACTATTACACGAAGGCCATGACCTGCAGGATTGCTGACGTATTTAGAATTCAAATTCAATTGGCTATTAAAAACTTCAAGACTTGCTAAAAATAATTTATAAGTCTGATTCTGCGGTATTTATTTTCTGAGTACAGCTGTGTATTGGATATTAAAATCTACAATGACATTATTAGCATTAGAAATGAAATAATATTATAGTTAATGCCATGATGTGACTTTTTTCAATAATTATACATATTTTATTGCTATATTGATGATATAAAAGTGAAACGTTTTGGAGTTATATAAGTAGATGTGGAGAATATCTTAAATTACAGCTTCATTTCAATAATTTACTGAGTGACAGCTATATATATATATATATATATATATATATATATATATATATATATATATTACAAAACTTATAAGGTAATAATATTGTTATAAAAAATCAAATATTTTTATAGTTAAGTGGAGTTGGGTCTTTTTTATATAGGCTACTTAATGGCGGTGTGGCTCAAGAGAGCACAAAAATTACAGTTCCTAAGGAGAAACCAAAAGGTATTACTTACTGATAAAATAAGAGGTCTACAATATTTTATAGTCTTCCGATCATTTGCGTTTTCGAGTTAAAACTCAAAAACTGGAGCTGAATAAGTTCAAGAAAAAGTATTTGACATTAAAAAAAAAACATTCAGACGGAGTATGTTTCATTATTTGGAAGCAAATAACTTTCAAAATGTCTGGTATTCTTCATTGAAAATAAATCTGAAAAATTGTATTTGAACGTGTAATGAACTTAGTTTGCAGCATTTTCTGCACAGGCCACTAACTTAGTATTATATAATTTTGAATTAAATTTTAAATTTAGGGTAATTTAGATTTCAGAACTGGCTATTTTTCATGTTCAATTTTCTGTCTCCTCGTCCATCCATTTCCCCTAATTTTCTAACCATCTTGCTACCATTGAGATTGGATCCCGCGGGCGCCTTTGCTTATTGTAGAAGGGAGTTCCAAATTTTATTTTCTTGTCAGTACTTATCAGCCATAACCCCAATCAGAGGTAAAAAAAAAATCACTTATATACCAACTAATTTTATTAGCATAATTGATGTAAACAGGATTGCATTTTATTTTAAATTTAATATTAACAATGAACCTTAATTAATTAGTTGTAATTAGACTTGTACTTACTTACTTACTGGCTTTTAAGGAACCTGGAGGTTCATTGCCGCCCTCACATAAGCCCGCCATTGATCCCTGTCCTGTGCAAGGTTAATCCAGTCTCTACCATCATATCCCACCTCCCTCAAATTCATTTTAATATTATCCTCCCATCTACGTCTTGGCCTTCCTAAAGGTCTTTTTCCCTCCGGCCTCCCAACTAACACTCTATATGCATTTCTGGATTCGCTCATACGTGCTACATGCCCTGCCCATCTCAAACATCTGGATTTAATGTTCCTAATTATGTCAGGTGAAGAATACAATGCATGCAGTTCTGCATTGTGTAACTTTCTCCATTCTCCTGTAACTTCATCCCTCTTAGCCCCAAATATTTTCCTAAGCGCTTATTGTAATTGAGGACCGTTTTTGTGAAACTTGCCAACTGCAAAATTTGCAAAATTGAGATTTTGATGGATTCGTTAACATAAGGCAGGCCTCTACATGATGTTCAAAGCGTCTTAGTAAAATTGGGTTATTTCTCTTCATTGTAGTGTGTCAAAGTGTGATCGTTTTTTCAAAACTTGCTTTCTGCTATAAGTGAGAGATACAGCAAAACTTGCTTACTGTAGTGTTTTGTCTCTTCTGTAAAATTTAGTTTTTTTCAGTTAGCAAGTTTTGCAAAAACGGTTCTCAATTAGACTTGTATAAAACTTTTTGACATTGTCAAAATCTTAAAGCTACATAAAATCTTAAAATTATAAATTACTAACACTAGGCCTATATTAAAATTATACATAATAACTAAAATTAACTTAGATTGAATAACAGAATGACTAAGAATAACAATTTTACATATATTGGCATTTTGCAAGATAACTGAAAATAATAATTCAGTCTGTTTATTGCGTCCTGTAGTCATTATGATGGGTGTAGATTCTAATGATGAAATTCTTCTTGAGTACAACACCCCTGAATTTAGTCTTCATTTAATACTCCTATAATGAATAATATTTTACCTGTAAATTTTTAATAACTAGTTTTTTAAATTTACCTATTGTAGGTATTTCCTCAATGTGCTGGGGTAACCTGTTGTATAATTTGAAACCAGTGTATGTAACAGATACATTGTACATTTTTAGCCCATTCTTTGTTACATAACCATTGTACGCTTTGTGTTGTGAACTTTTCATCTTCTGTGAAGTTAAAATCTTTCAATAGCTTGTTTAATCTCTTTTTCAGTAAGGCCATAATATTCACCAAATTCTTCCACATCTAGAAACCTAAAAGGATTCTTAATTTTCATGGTCATTGAAAGCTTAACACCAGCAATGTAGATGTCTGTGAGGATCACACCAGCTACATGGTACCATATCTCAATTCAGGAGCTATAATGTCGACAGGAAGAAGAGTAATGTTGTCTAAATTCTCTGAACATTGCTCTCATTGGCAGAGAATCATACTCATCTGAAAGCATAAAAACTTTCTCCTTATTGTGCTTATGTAAATACCCACACAATAGATCAAAGTTCTTCAGTGCATCTTGAAAATCCATGTTCTTGTATTCTCATCACACCAGCCAGCACAAATGTTCTTCTCATTGTCTTCCAAGTGTACACTGCTTCTTAAATACTCATGTTCCTTGAAAGCTTTATGTATAACAATTTTACAAAGTTATCTCCCTTAATCTACCAAAAAAATTTACCTTTATCACTGGATATTTACCAAAGAAATTGTTGACAAAAGTCATGTTCTCAATTTTAAGCATTCTTCTTTAATTTCTTTCCTCACTATCACGTGGTATAGAAGCTCCTGTATCCACATCAGCCTGTTTCTTTATGAAGCATTTAACCATATCCATGTTGATGGATATGGTTAAAAAGATGATGGTGCAGTTACCATTACCAGTTTTTGTGACTTCAACACTCCTTCACATTTATCAAACAAGGCTTTCATAAGAACTGATTTATCCGCATATGATGATGCATACATAACTTCATGGAAGTGAGGAAATTCAGAAAATGTAACTTGCTATGTCACTGAATCCTGTAAACAAAAGAAATTTTTACGTACTAAGTAATGACTCCATTATATAACATGGCTTCAAGGTAAATTAAACCATTTAATCATTTTTACAACATTGTTCCCAACCACAAAATATATCTTTCATTTTATCACATAATTTGTCAGAATATCATTTTGAGCTTGTTTAATTATGGGAAATAAATAAATGCTATTTTAATAGAGAAATATAAAATGAAATTAAATAAAAATAAATAAATTATGGTTTATTTAACGACGCTCGCAACTGCCGAGGTTATATCAGCGTCGCTGGTGTGTTGGAATTTTGTTCTGCAGGACTTCTTTTACATGCCACTAAATCTAGTGACATGAGCCTGTCGCATTTAAGCACAGTTAAATACCATTGACCTGAGCCGGGATCGAACTCGCAACCTGAGGCACAGAAGCCCAGTGCTATACCAACTGCGCTACTCAGGGCGACTAGAGAAATATATATTGGTTTTTATTTTATTTGTAATCTCTGCACAATACTTCTGCATTATTTGAAATTCACTAATCCTATTTAGCTTGAATACTTGAGACTCTAATTTAAAATTGCTAATATGATACTGTATTATTTAGTTACTTACAAGTGGCTTTTAGAGAACCCGGAGGTTCATTGCCGCCCTCACATAAGCCCACCATTGGTCCCTATCCTGTGCAAGATTAATACAGTCTCTACCATCATATTCCACCTCCCTCAAGTCCATTTTAATATCCTCCCATCTACGTCTCGGCCTCCCTAAAGATTTTTCCCCTTAGGTCTTCCCTCACTACTACTATACTTGTTTTTTTGAAAGATGGGACATGACAGTTAAGCGGCCGAGCTTGGAACTACAGTGCTATGTTGCCAATATGGACTACCACACTGCCATCTGATGGAAGTTAGCAATTGTTGTTAAGATGGCTGACGTTAAAACATTCATTGACTATTGACGTGAAGGTAAAAAAAAATACAAAAATCGACAGAGAATCAAAGACGAAACATTCCAATATTAACATTGTGTGCACAATAAATGTTGCCAAGAGAGCTATTTAGCACTCGTCACTTGGGAACGGAAGTTTGGCAACTCAACCGTCGTTACCATAGCAACAGACCTACCACGCTATGTGACATTCAATTGTTTTTCCGATCGCAACGCTCCTGTCATGTCCCATCTTTAAAAAAAAAACAAGTATAGGCCTATTACTACTACTGCATTAAAAAACCTGTACTGACAGCTATACAATTAATAAATTGTTTTGTGATAAAAAAATTTATTCTTGTTATGTTTTAAATCAGGTTTCCAGAATTTTGATGATCTCATATTTCACCACTAAACATTTTCTAAGCACCATATATCTTCCTCTTCCTTTGCATGAAAGGACTAAAATATAGATTATTTTAAATATTACAGTAGATATCTATTATTATGGCCTTAAACAATACTGGTAATACTGAAAATTCATGTTGGCAGTGCCATTGCTCAATATTTGACTTATTTATCCCGAGTATATGTGGGTGATTGAATTTATTTTTTATAATATCGCCAAAGATGAATCATACAATACTTCAATACATACAGCGCTACTCTGTTCGAATTCATTTCATCACGACCCATCCTTGGTAAAAGATTTTTAAAATTGTGTCTATCACCAAGCTACATCAATGTATTGTACTGTTTTCGAATTTCGCGCCACAAACCCTCCGTTTAATGGCGGATGCTAGCCGATTCATTTTGTGACATTTTCCTTGCCTGCCACTCACGGGTATGTGTCTCTAGTAAGTATTACAAACTCTTTGGGTAACAACCAGTCGCGGCTCGTGAACTTGTGGATCGGGGGAGCTGCAGTAGATTTTGATACATACAAATTTCACTTCTTGATACCATTACTAATAAGTACAGGACAAAAATAAATGCAGTACATATCGAAAAACCAAAACTTCCTGAGTTAGTTGGGAGACGTATGTGGCATCATTTACCATGATCGCTAACCATTGATTTCAGTCTGAATTTCAGATCGTCAGAAATTCAACATGCAATCTACCAGTCATTCTGAATTGTTTTAGAATTAACTTTAAACACAGTGGCATGTTCCAAATGATTTTTGAGAGGCTCTTTTAGATTACTCACGAACTGTAGCAACCCACGAAATAGGCTACACCAGGGTTCTTCGAATGGTTTTTTCTTCATCATGTCCCCTAAGAGGAAGTTCATATTGGCCGCAAGATACAGTTAATAATTTTTAAAATAATTTCACGATTTTTTCTCACTTGAGATGTTTGTTCTGTAGGCTTCACTTAATTGCGCAGCAATATTAGTTCTGCCTAACATAGCCAATGAAACAACATTTTTCAGTTGAGACGGCGAAGATTCGTGCTTTTTTATTTGTAGGGACAAATATCCTATATCTGTCACACCGCCCCTAGTCCATGCAGTATCACCACCGAAGAGGCAAGAAAAACAAAATACAGCATTTTTTTTATTCACATCCACATAACCACGAATGCTTAGCGTAACTTTCACTGTTAAACTTCCTTTACATATGCACTATTTCGGCTGGACGAAGCTTGAGTAAGATTTAAATCGGATAAGGGACGACCCTTTAATTTCATATTAATCTTTTCCGCAAGTGAAAATTGAGAAAAATAAAATCATTATTCTTTAATTCACACACACTCATGCTTGCACATTTGCACGGTACTAAGATGTCACACCAAAGCTACACTCGGATATAATGATGGTCAACAATTTCCTAAAACTGTAAAAAAAAGTCTTTCGTATTTTATGTGCTATATCAAAAGAATTCTACTAGCGCAATCATTTTGAGTTAAGACAAATATTAGGTTCTGCTGGAACTAGATATACGTAATAATAAGACAAAAGAGAATATTAATTTCGTTATACTCACTCGATAAGATTCTACAACAATAAGTATGAAGAGAAAATAAAAAATTTGCCATTTAGTTTCAAGGGAATACGGGGAATAGAGAATCCATTTGATGTAGCATTACAATAGTTGTGTGAGAGGGGAGGAAAGATCTTCCCTTGTAGCCTGGCTCTGCAAGCTACTGCAGCGAAATATGGGTTTTAAACAGCGGCAGTTTCCCTCTGCTTCCCTTCACCTCTCTACCACCTGACCTATAATCTTTTCGCTGTAAGAAAAATCCTAATGTAAACAATAGCACGTGACTGAAGTGAGGCTTCATTGGCCGCTGTTTGCCGCCATAGATTCTCAGTACGTGCTCCCGCCTACTGTTGTACATTCTGTTTCATGTTAAACATTTCCCGTTACTCGTCAAGTAGGCCTAACCTCACTACTATGCATTCGTTTGCTTAGGAAACATTTACTTTATAATTACTGCCATTAAATTATTTTTAAGTTTTATGTCTTCACAAAGGACAGTTGAAGATGCAGAAGCCATGCTTCAGTACCACATGCTTACGTGAATAACTACGAGTTCAAGTGACGCCACTTTGTTACAAAAACAGACTACCTCGGTATTACTGTTGGTATTCATCCGCGTTCATAGTACATAACAAAATATAAAAGTAGCTTTTCTTTTACATAGCGTTTTACATATGAGTGAAATTAGATGTTTCGTCGTATTTAACAACTAGAATTCAATTTTTTATTTTCAAATAATACAATATTGTGGTTTCCAAATACGAACTATATTTTCCTGCGCTATGTGAGTGTTTCGACTGGGAGCCAATCACGGGTATGACAGCAACGTGCTTATGTTTACATTAGGATTTTTCTTACAGCGAAAACAGTATAGCAAGAGACGCTCACTATGAGCTATCCCACCCTGCAGATCCCAGGACGACTTTGAATGCAGTGCCAATTCCAGTAGAGTCGACGCGCAAAAAGATAATGCATAAGATAATAGTACATATTCGCGGTAGATGAAATATAAAGCAATTTACCAATAAAAGCTATAACAATTCTTCTAGAAATTAAAATAAATATTATTTTTATTTTCTTGTCAAAGCAGGGAGTGCTGCAGCTCCGCAGCTCTTATGGCCCCTGGTAACAACTGTTGTGTAGCTAAAGTTACAGTTTCCACGTGATGAGTGTTCAATAGCCCTCATGGCGATATTTGTTGTGCACGCAATGTACGTTCTGTTTTTCATTCCCTGTCCATTTTTGACCTTCACTCAATTGTCAATGAAGGTTTTAACGTCACCTGGTAGCTCGCATCGAACTATAACGTCATTGCATCAGCTGATCGTGTGGTCGCCCAAATTGGCAACGCAACGCTGTAGTTCCAAGTACGGCCATTTAACTGTCATGTCTCGTCTTTCGAAAAAAAATTATATATATAAATATAAATATATAAAAGTAATAAATGAGTGACCTAAAACCTATGATCACGTAGGGGAGAGTCGGGTAGCATCGGACATCGGGTAATATCGGACAATGAGTGTCTTTCATCAACAACACGATGATAGCACCTGATTGACATGGTTACGTTTCTGTAATGTCGCATTGAGAAACGTAACCATGTCATTCAGGTACTACCATATGGTGGTAGATGAAAGAAACGCACTGTCCGATACTACCCGACTCACCCCTATGTAACAAATTGGCCATCCCCATGTTAAAAACAGTAACATGGGGAAGAGAACAACCACCAGAATCGCCACCGTCGCTTAGGAACGACCGCTAGATGGAAGTACAGTTGCTCCGTGCAATTCAAATTATAGTTATAACTTGACTTATGCAGTAGCTAGATGGCAGCATAGTGAAATTCATAAAAGTTGTTTCCGTCAAAGCCTCTAAGACAGCAATCTGTTATATGTGACCTGGGATAAAACTTAACATTTACGCTGAAAAAGAAACTAGCACAAGGCACAACTGATCAGACAATCATAATCAAGAAGGCAGTGATCACAAGGAGTTCTGTCTCAGATTACAATGAAGATGGAGCAGGTAGAGCAGCGAAATAGTTTCTACTCTCCTGTAGATGGTGCGTGCAGTAACTTTCATCTCTAATCACATACGTAACAGATTGGCCATCCTAGTTAAAAACGGTAACCTGTCGAAAAGAACAACCACTAGGATCGCCACCGTCAATTGGGAACGACAGCTAAATAGAAGTACACTGACGTTCAAAGATATCTGACCTTACTAATCGATAGTAATTGATAATTTGTTGGTGTAAGTGTGGCTTCTTTAGTTATTACTTCTGGGAATAGATGGCGAAGATATTCAGTATTGCCAATTATAGATGAATATATTCGTATCTGTTTATTGTGAAACAACACTGGGTTTAGCTGGAAACCGCTGATATTGTCAAATATGGGAATTAATGCTTAATCTACATAATAATTTTCCCTGATACTTTTTAACCGCCCCAATAATGGTGCCACCTATTGAGAACTCTTTCAAAGTTTGTCAATTTGTTATATCTTTGGTTCTGACCTGTTTCGGGTTGGAAAGTTCGCTTACACGATCATAAAATCGTAGGTAAGATAAATTTTAACGACAGCGTACAGTTGCTCCATGCAATTCAAATGAGAGTTAAACGTGACTTCTTAGGGTACGTACACGTTGGAGCAACGATAAACGATAAGAGAAATGATCTAGCGACGCTTTGGTATTATCACAGTCTACTATATACAGTCGCGAAGTTCAATATGTAGTAAAAATGCAAACATGGGTAGTTGCCCACCACTAGGATCGCTACTATCGCCTCATCATCGCAGATCTCTCTCCTATAGTAGACGACAAAATATGTTACACTTTCGTTGTCGTGTTCTTTTGGAAAAATTAACACCTTCCTTCCATTATTGATATATTAAATGCATAAAGTTAATTTATTATTTTAATGAAGTATATTAAATTCCACCATAAACTCGAAGATACCTGCAAGAAATAGGTTAATATGATTTTTGTTTGTGCAAAACGAACTGAAATTTACTATAATAGCTTCACTCATTCAAGATTATAGCGATAATTAACTATGAAACCAAAATATTAATTTTAATTTCCCTTTACAACAATAATAATGGAAATATGAATTAATGGAGTAACTTACGTGTACCGGTACTTGTAGGTGTAGGCTTACGTAGTTAACAAAGTGGGATGAGGTCAAGCAATAATACCGGTAATCACACCAGAATTGGAAATAAAACGTGATCAATAAATTTTATTGTAACAGACTTTTTCTACGTCTCTAGTAAAGCAACAAATAAAAATAACAACAAAATTAACAGCTATAATTAAAAACATATCCTTTGAAAAAAGAAAGTAGGCCTAAGCAATAATAATCCCACTAGAATTGAAAATAAAACGTAATCAATAAATTTCATTAAAACAAACTTAATTTTTCTACGTCTCTAGTAAAATATTATTATTCCAATTATTGTATTTTATTGGGTTATTTTACGACGCTGTATCAACATCTAGGTTATTTAGCGTCTGAATGATATGAAGGTGATAATGCCGGTGAAATGAGTCCAGGGTCCAGCACCGAAAGTTACCCAGCATTTGCTCATATTGGGTTGAGGGAAAACCCCGGAAAAAACCTCAACCAGGTAACTTGCCCCGACCGGGATTCGAACCCGGGCCACCTGGTTTCGCAGCCAGACGCGCTGACAGTTACTCCACAGGTGTGGACTCCAATTATTGTATTTTAGCCATTAACATTTTCAGTACAACCAATAACGAATATTTCACAAGCATCAATGTGAAATACGCAACGAGCTAGTACTCGATGGATATACGACACAGTCCAAAGTCGACCGTGGACAGTCTATTGTTTCTAGTTGCTAACCGCTTGGAGCGCTTTATCACGAGATTTGCAAAAAATCACCTCAAGCTTCGCGACTGTATATAGTAAACTGTGGTATTATCAAAGAATCAAGTGTTCATATCGGAGCAACGAGGACGCGGGAAGCGAACATTTTGATTTATCAGTAGAAGATATTCTATGCATCCACTTAATGAAAGAAGATATATAGGAAATATCAGCTGCCAAGTTCAAGGTTAATATAACTTAAATACGTACAAAATTAAACCCGTTTCTCATCCCAAAGATAGTATAAATTCGTTGTGTTCTGATTGGTTCTTGTGATCACATAACATATGACGAATAAATACACAACTGATCAATTTGTCAATATCTACAATAATTAATTTAATATGCGAAATAATAATAAATGGATTAATATTCGGATATATTGATATTCACCGGTATTCATACAGATTAATATTATCTTAATCAGAGATCATATGAACGATAAGAGCGAAGAAAATGGAACTTAGCTTTTTCGTCGCTTTTATCGTGTATCTTCGCTTTTATCGTTACCTCAATATGCACACCTCAATGACAATGCATGCTTCAATTCTCTCTGATATAGCATCGCTGCTTCTTTTATCGTTTATCGTCGCTCCAAAGTGTACGTACACTTATGCAGTTGCTAGATTGCAGCATAGTGAAATTTAAGGCTGAACAATCTGTTGCATGAGATGTAATGTGTGTATGTATGTAAAAAAATTATGGTTTATTTAACGACGCTCGCAACTGCAGAGGTCATATCAGCGTCGCCGGTGTGCCGGAATCTTTATTCCGCAGGAGTTCTTATACATGCCAGTAAATCTACCGACATGAGCCTGTCACATTTAAACACACTTAAATACTATCGACCTCGGGCGGGATCGAACCCGCAACCTCGAGCATAGAAGGCCAGCGCTATACCAACTGCGCTACCGAGGGTGACTGTATGACTGACTGTCTGTATGTATGTATGTATGTATGTATTAACACTACAATTGGGTATACACCTGGTGGCAGTGATATACAATAATAACATTACAATAACTATATTAATAAAATTTACAATAATTACTGCAATAAAAAAATAAAATAAACGTAAATTGGGCTTTCATATAATAATAATAATAATAATAATAATAATAATAATAATAATAATAATAATAAAAAATTAAATTGCACTTGAATGTACATTCAATATGTCTCTATGCACTTGCTTTTATAAGTTAATTTAGTCCACACCTGTGGAGTAACGGTTAGCGCGTCTGGCCGCGAAACCAGGTGGCCCGGGTTCGATTCCCGGTAGGGGCAAGTTACCTGCTTGAGTTGTTTTTCCGGGGTTTTTCCTCAACCCAATATGGACAAATGCTGGATAACTATCGGTGCTGGACCCCGAATTCATTTAACTCATTTCACTTGTATTATCAACATCTCATTCAGACGCTAAATAACCCAAGATGTTGATAAAGCGTCGTAAAATAACCTTAAAAAGTTCATTTAGTGTCCACGTCCTTTTTCTGCACAGGGTTAAATTGATATAGTTCACACTTTTGGTCACATATTTTACACTGGAATCTTGTGTTTATGCACATTTTGTGATTGATGGGCTTTCATATAATGAACCTATACTTTGAACAATTTCGAGGGAAAAAATTGTTCCGGGACCGGGTATCGAACCCGGGATCTTTGGTTAAACGTACCAACGCTCTACCAACTGAGCTCCCCAGGAACTCTACCAGACACCGATCCAATTTTTCCCTCTATATCCACAGACCTCAAAGTGGGCTGACAACCATCAAGCAACCTACACTGAGTGCACACTAACTCTGTGTGACTTAAAAATTGTGGTTTTCTGTTAACGAACAGTGAGGTGTATTATGCAAATCGGGAAAAATTGGATCGGTGTCTGGCAGAGTTCCTGGTTAGCTCAGTTGGTAGAGCGTTGGTGCGTTTAACTGAAGGTCCCGGGTTCGATACCCGGCCCCGGAACAATTTCTCCCTCGAAATTATTCAAATCAACTTTACAGGGAGTTATACCTGAAAGCTCGATTTGCATCCTGTACTTTGTTAACCAGACTCTTAACTTTTAATATCTACAGTGCCCATATTTTGTCAGAACATATAAATTTTTTATGTAGGACTTAATATATTTTTAATGAGCACAGATTTTTATTTTGGTTAATGAGCAGATTTTTTATTTTGATTAATTAACACAGGTGCAGTGGAGTCGCCTTGAAACATTTGTGCTGTGTACCGGAAGAATGCCATCGGAGAAGAACATATTCTGTCGTTTCAAACACACAACACCCTGTACAAAAGTTAGTGTCCTTAAACAGAAGATGATGTTAGACTCTGTGCGATAAAGAAGGCGTCGTGTAGGTACTACGAATTGCTTCCCAGGATTGTAACCATAACTGCTGGCATTTGTAACCAACAACTCAGACGCCTTACGGCCGCAATTGAAGAAAAATGACCGGCAAGACTACATCAAGTGCTGCTGCAACACGATTACGTCTGCTCTCGCTAACAGTTACCCAGGAGCTTGGCTGGGAGGTGATTTCACATTCCCCATTTTTCCCGATCTTGCTTCCTCAAATTTCCATCCTTGATAACGAAGTTGTTTACAAACTTGGCTTGAAGACTTCTTTAACTTCAAAATTAGCAGATTTGTTCAGACGTGGGATTGAAAAACTACCCCATCGTTGGTAGAGAGTCGTAGATAATGTAGGAGAGTATATTTACTTAATTAATTTCTGTCTTCAATAACATCTCAAATAAAAACTTTTGTCACAGCGTAAAAGTGCTAGTAACTTTTGCATCAACCCAATGTAATATGCTCAGCTTTTATCATCCTGAACTCAGAGTGATGAGACATTGTTTAAACATATCTTTTCGTGAGTTGCTTGAATTCGTTAGCGATTAAACGTGTGTAACAAGGAATTCTGTGAACAGTGACGTGTAGTTCAAAGTGTGTAATGTGCCAACACATGCTATGTTGAAACCAATGAAGTGTGAAACTATTAAAAAGTGCTTCATCCAATTCGTGTATACTGATAGTGTCGATGAACTTTATGAATGTGCCCAGAATCCTTCCGGATGGCAACAGACATTCAGCTTGTGAGATGGTACGGTTTGGAGTCCAGACGTGCACATCTGGGAAATCCTTCGTGAGTACCAACACATTATAATAAGTAGCTTTAAACTTTATTAGAATGTTCATATCTTGAGCCTGGATAGTATGCAAAACGCATGTCGAACGTTACATTACGAAACATATAAAGTTGCCTCGTTTAATTATTAGGCAGCGGCATTTCTTTAAAATGAAAATGCGACGTTGTCACGTCTTGTTTGTTGCTGCTATATATTAATATAACATGGATATGGGCTACGCTTAATTGCTCAAAACATGAGTTAATTTGAAGATTATTTATATTATTTAGATTAGTTATTTTAAATTAATTATTTAAAGAACTGTAATATAATTAATTTTCGCTGTGAACTAGAACAAGACACACTGCTAAAATTTGCAACTCTGGTTTATACACTCCGCGTGGAGTTATTGGAGCGGCCTTCAAAAGACTTGACGACGACAATGGACAGCGCGACATAATTAAAATGATTGAAACTAAAAGGCTTCCGTCCTCTTTGACACCGCTAGCCTACCAATTGAACGTGGCTACTTTACAAAATTGATAACCTGTTTTTTTACGATGGTAGCGAACTATTATCATCGAGCTGAAAAAAAGAAAAACGTAGCATTCCGTCTCTTAGTCATTTCTAGACTTCCTGATGGCAGGAAATAACGATACGTACCGGTATTAATAATCTTTTCTTTTAATTTGAAAGAAATCCGTCCATTTTATTTAAAAATTGTAAAGGGTAAATCATTCCTTATCAGTTTCTCTAATGATAAGAGTAAACATCAGAATCGTATAGATAGTACTTATCGAGTGAAACAGTGTTAACGTTCAGGGGAAAATATGTTCTTTGTGAGAAAATTATTCATTTGGGACTCTTATGGTATAGAATATTTTATAGGCTGTTAAAATCTGCACATTTACATTATTTCCACTCTGTATAAAAACTCTCTTATTAGTATAATATCATTGCATCCAATTTTGACATAATACTTTCTACAATTTCGGATATCTAAACAGAACTTACAAATGTGTAGCATTGTGTCACCACATCGTGTGAATTGGTTTCATTGCATTGCATATAGCGTTACCAATCCTCCCGTATTTCCCGGAATCTCTCGTATTTGCCCCTAATTTTTAACCCAGATTTTCCCACCGTCCTTTTTTAAGGACAGTTGCAGTGCCTTCGGATATTATGTCATTGTTGGTGTTAGGGACATTTTATTAAGTTGTGCAATAATGTTGGTAGTATTTGTTAGCTTTAGAAAATATACGTTCCTTGTTTCAGTTTATTTCAACATCAAATAACTGATTTTTGAGAGTAACTAATGTGCTACTGTATTTTTATCACAAAAAATGTTTGGGCTCATCTGGGTTAAGAGTCTCCCGGCTCTCGTATTTTTCTTCTCTTCGAGCATTCTTCTCCCCTATTTTTGCATAATGTAAAAATCATTAAGCTACTTTAAACATTTGATTTTGCCGTGAATGATGATTGTTTATATTATTATCATGAATTTTGTTATTCAAGAGATGCATTAAAATGCGCAGTCTTTTTAGAAGGTAATGCTTGTCAGAAATGGGCTTTAGCGCTCACCCGTTTAAAACCGAAAAATATAAATATTATTATAAATTTGAAAAAAAAAACTGGCTACTTTTTATCTAAGTATACCAAGTAGTAATGCTCATACAAAGAGGATGTTTTATCTCGTGAACAATAATAATTGGACAAATGTTCGAAACAGGACCATGATACATCAAATAAAATCAGAATAATTGCAAACTGCAGTCGACTTCAACTATTACGCTAGACAAAATCTGTCTCAAAATACTCGTAATTTAAGCCTAGGTGCCAAAGTGTAGAATAAAGTTGGTTTTTGGTAATTGAACTGAATAATTTTTCAATTTTTTATGTGACATTTTGTTCATTCTTTAGTCTCCCGTATGTTCTTCATAAAAAGTTGGCAACCCTAATTGCACAAATAAGATAGAGATTGACCTGTTTCATTTTGACATTGTAATAACTTATAAGTCGAGATCTGTGGTACACTCTGTATATAATAATTATGCTAATATGAGTTCACCCGGTGTTGAGATCTATGTTACATTCTGTATAAATTAATTCGATTTAATGGGAGAGGATGGTTAAATATGGTGAAAAACCACTAAATTTTAAATTTCCACGCTTTAAAATTGATTGTATAAATATGAAAAACACACTACACAAAATTTAATGCGCATTTATGGCCTTGCCGGCTACTATGATGCCGTTTTTAAAGTTCTATGCATGGATTCTTTAATTACACTAATTTACCGTAATTTTATTTGTTTGTTTTTTTTTTTAGTTTATTTCCTTTAAAATTCTGTATGATATGTGAAAAATACATTTGTGCGAGATCGTGCGTATTTGCTTGTTTTCCGCCCAGAACCAATACACGGTAAATGTGAAATACCACATTCAGTATTCCCAACGTAACACACGTAACAATTTCCCTCTTCTTACCACTTAAGCGCGACATTCATTTTACTGCTTTAAGCTTTTAACATATTATTTTTAGAGACGTTTAACATAGTAATAATTATAAATTCGAAACTTACCACTGCAATTTCACCTAAATTGCAATGTTAATTATTGTTTTTAAATATTTGCAAAAATTAAGTAAAGTCTACTACTCCACGAAACTTACTGCATTCCTGATACAAGTAACATTAAGGAAGCCGTGAAAAAATCAACAAGATTCCAGATGCCGATGTTATTACTGCAATATGTTGTATAAATAATATTGTTAAAATATTAAAATGAAAAATAAATCATTACATAACCTTACCGTTTGTTTTAAGTTCGCATTTATAGACTGGGGGAAAAAAAGACAGACGTATATCACGGCCTGCTGGAGTATAGTAAACACAGAAAACATTTTATAGCAACAATGTTGAAGAAAGATATTTTGGTTTTCCGAAGTTGCCGTCGTTAAACAGAAACCAAGATGGAGATTTCATTGCAACTAATTAGAAATTCGTCTTTCAGGTATGTAATAAACGATCTTCGCACAAAATAATGTACGATACACGAGCGGTATGTTTGTTTTCATGTTCTCGGAAATTAAAAAAGCTCAACTACGTTTCGCTTTTTCAATCTTTTCCTCGAACATGAAAACGTCAACATACCTCTCTTGTAACGCATATTACTATTACATAAAATTTAATGAGCATTTATGATCTTATTACCTGGTATGACTAAATGACGGGTACTCGACAGTTCGTCGTTCATTCGTATCAACCCAGTTGTGTAGATCAATTTACCGACAGAGTCGTCACCCAGGTTGCGCTATAGGATGCTAGTCTACTACAAGCGCAATGAAATGAAAATGATGATTTATTGAGATTTCACAGAGGAATCGGAGCTCCCGGAGAAAACCCCTGTGTTGCCTGGACCACGGGCTTGCCCAACCGGGGATCGAACCCGGGTCTACAGGATTAGTCTATAAGTTCAGCGCTCTAACCAGTAGATCACCGTGGAGGCATTATTTTCCGCACTACGAGTGTTAATCCTACATGCATGATATGTGGCACGCACATTGGTATTCAATATGTGGTGCGCGTACCCCCAAGTGTAGTGGAGTTGTCTCAGTAAGTACGCATCCCACTGACTACGTATATAAAAATGATAAAGAATGTATTTTATTGTATTTGTTGATAATTATTGAAGTTTACATATTAATTTATTTTACAATATCAACTTCTGTTTTTCCTTGATTCAATAAAATTTGACATAATTCATTACTGTTACTATTTCATCAGTAGCCTAACTACTGCCTGTATAATAGTAGTAATTTTTTTGCATACATGAATCATAATCTTTTGTTATTTCTTACCGGTATATGATTGCAGTGCAGTCTGGAGGTACAGAGGTAAGAAAATGTATTCTGGGGGTAGTCCTACGCTAGCGAAAAAGCAATTTAGTCTATTAGGAAATTTTGTGGGTCCCTATCACCACGGCATGGCGCGTCCTCAGGTTGCGGATAGAGGAGACGGCCTCCAGATATGGAGGGTAGCTGCGAATATATTGAATAAGCAGTCGTGGACTGCCGATAAGGGGTGGTCCTCCAGCTTGGGGGTTGGGCGAAGGGCTAACAACCCATCACCGTAAAAAACAGCTTGTTACGAAACCTAACGTTTGAGATGGGCAGGACATGTAGCACGTATGGGCGATTCCAGAAATGCATATAGAGTGTTAGTTGGGAGGCCGGAGGGAAAAAGACCTTTGGGGAGGCCGAAACGTAGGTGGGAAAATAATATTAAAATGGATTTGAGGGAGGTGGGATATGATGATAGAGACTGGATTAATCTTGCTCAGGATAGGGACCAATGGCGGGCTTATGTGAGGGCGGCAATGAACCTTCGGGTTCCTTAAAAGCCAGTAAGTAAGTAAGGAAATTTTCCTCTAAAATTCATTCTTCAGATGTAATTTTTTATCTTAAAGTTTTGAAAACCAATATCAAAATTGTGTTAGCAGACTTTTTAAAACAACGCGCCTTTAGGAGTAACTTAAAATGTCATAGAAAAGAAAATTTGAATTTACATTAAAAACGGCTGAGATATATGAATTTTAGTGAATTACCATATCGTGTGTTTTTTGTTATTTTTTTTTTTTCAAAATTTGGGCCCTTTTGTTTTTCAGAAATTAATCTCTAATTTAAGTTGTTGCAGCAATATTTCTACATACAAAAAAGTTAAAACTGTGTAACAATTACGGAAAAATAATCTAATTTAACCATCCTTTCTTCTTAAAAACCGTTATGAGCTCTGTGTACTTACCTTTAATATGAATGAAGTTCTTGCTGTACACTGCACATACTAGTCAAAGGTCCGTGGTACACATTGTATATGCTAAACGAGTGGAGATCCATGGACCTCTCTGTGTATGCTAATATGAGTTGAGCTGCTACTACTCTATCTATATACCAATATGTATAGAGTTGCTTGGCACACACTATATACGCTAATGTGAGTTGGAGTTCGTGGTACACTATGTATGTGCTTATATGAGTCGGGGCAATGGGGCGTGTTTGCCATCACTCAGAAAGGTTGAGAGAAATGCAATTGAATTTGCGCTGCCCTCACGTTTCATCTCAATCGATATGTATCAGAGCCGCAAGCTCTTCAAGCATCTGTAGCCCAGGTGTGCGCGATTACCGGATTTGGAAGTGAACTCTTCTTATTGTCTCACACTTTATTCATTCGGCTGCGCGGCGTGGAGTTTTGTCCCTCGTGCGTCCACTGCTGCGGCGTTCCGCGTCTCGACTGCAATCCGGTCGCAAATAACCAGTGGCGTAGCACGAAATTTTGAGCAGGGGAAGCTAACTCAAGTTGTCTTTCATGCAATATGAGAAAACGTATTACAAAAATACAGTCTTAAAATAAATAGTAGTCAATGTCAAGTCAGCAGTCGAAGATTGGTTGGAACCTCGTAAGTAACACCAATAAGGCATGACTTCAAATGATACGTAGTAAAATATGATTTCACGGTTTACACATATCTCTAACAAATAGACACGTATACGTATAACATTAGCTCACTCCCTGTCATACTTAGAGAAATCACCGTATTAGTATCATTATGTAAGTATGCGTCTGTCTTTTGGTTGTTTCCTTCATTGATAGCAAGCGAGTCGGTCATTTGTTTTTTAAATCACACTTTTGTTCGTAAGTCAGTCTTGATAATACAATTGTCCTAAAAAAAATCAAGTAAATTGTTGTCAGGAACTGTTATTTCGCTCATTATTTATTATATCAGCCACAATGCACACTAACACTTCAACTGAACACAACTGACGAAAAGGGATAACTCGGGAACTACTTATTTTAAATGTTAAAGCTAGCTTTTTGCGAGCCTTGCGACTAGGGTAGTATAGTTAGAAAGGGATAGAAAATCTCCGGGGTGGATTACACAGAAGAAGCCAGTCTGCTTGGAAGCTGGTGTGTGTAGGCTTCTTGTTTACTGCTGCATCACAAATCATCCTAAGCTGCCGCATCACAATATTTAAAGCGTAAATATAAACTCTATTAAAATTAATAAATAATTTTCTCCATAAACTGCAGGTTTATTATGAAATTATTATTAACTGGGGAAGCTAAGCTTTTTAGCTTACACTGACGCTACGCCACTGCAAATAACCCGTCTCGTCACCGTATAAAGTTTGTTCCGTTAATCCATGAACCCATCTCGTCACATTATTTACTCGGTTTTGTAATGGTTGAGACGAGGATAGTCTGTTCATGACCAGACACAGTCGTCAGTATGTTAGGATTGTAAAACTACCGTTTTAAGGGGTTAGGTACAGCTTACAGCAGTAAAAATTTTGGAAATAACATTTTTTTCCTCCATTACTGTATATTATACAATAATGAAAATTGGTATGTGTAAAATACTATCCTTGTGCTATAAGGAAAAAAAAAAATTACGATTTAAAAAAAATTACTTAGGGCCTATATATATTTTTTTTTTCAAAATTCGAAGTCGTGGCAGTTCACTGTGCAGTGATGAAGCATTTCCCTCATAACTCATAAACTTGCTAACTTTTTTTCATGTTCTCTCTCTTTTATTTTATTGCTGAAACTCTGTTTACAATATCATGCTCTTTCATCTACATTCCTTAATAAATAATATTTCTTTTATTTTGTGTTAGAAGAAAATACTGATATTTGACCATTTTTTACAATGAATTTATTTTTTATCAGACAGTCTATCAAATGTAGAGAAGTGATCTTGCATTATATTGTAGATATGACATGCATAAATACACACAAAGAATTTCATCACAGAATGTTGGATGGTTTTGAGTTATGTGGGAAACGCTTCATCACTGCACAGTGAACTGAATTTTGGAAAAGATAATAAATAATTTTTTTAAATTGTAAAAATATGTTTTTCATATAGCAGAATGGCGGTGTTTTGTATCATCTGAATGATATATTTACTGATCGTTGGATTGGAAGTGGAGGTCCTATTTTATATCCTGCGAGGTCACCCGACATGACACCAACCATCTAAATGGTACATTTCCTGACCATTGGATTGGAAGAGAAGGTTCTATTTTATATCCTGCGACGTCACCCGACATGAAACTAACCATCTAAATGGTACATTTCCTGATCACTGGATTGGAAGAGAAGGTCCTATTTTATATCCTGCGAGGTCACCCGACATGACACCACCGATTATTTCCTAACACTTGTTTTTAAGAACTCAGTAGACTCGGATATGAAATTAGTTTCCAGGATTGTAGTCGCGTATAATGTGATTAAAAACATGTCAAGGATAGCCTACTTGAAATGGTGCTGCAGAATCTTGTACTCCGATATCATTTTCAGCAATCTGTTGTGAGGTATAAAGTGGCACGGAATTTTTTTTACTTGGTTATTTAACGACGCCTTAGTTGGGGAAAATCTCACTCAAAAAGTTAATCAGTCCCAGCGGGAATCGAACCCACGCCCGAGTGTCACTCCGGATCAGCTGACAAACGCAGGTTCGATGTTAACTGAGATTTGTAAATTATATGAAAGTAATTTAAAAATGTAAATAATATGTCAGTGGAAACGGTAAGCGATAGCGATCAGTGCACATGTCCTTAATCTGGCTTCGGCAGACCCCAAGTTCACCAAATTTAATGTTCTGTAGAGAATCCCTCGTTTCCTGTGCAATTTTTGCACGCTTTCACTGTATCTTCACTAGGGCTAGGATTTTGATGACCTATAAATAATGAAAAAAATGTCCTAAAACAATGCATTTATGATCTAAAATCTTTCAAAAATGCCCTTAAAATGCCCTAAAAATTGATCGTACATAATTGGCTTAGTAGAAAAAGAGGTTATATTTAGACTAGTAATTAAATTAAATTTTATATAATTTTTTCTAAGTAGTACAGAGCAGCTGGCTACGGACTGAAAGGTCCGGGGTTCGATCCCAGGTGGTCACAGGATTTTTTCTCGTTGCCAAACTTTCAGAACGGCCCCGAGGTTCACTCAACCTCCTATAAAATTGAGTACCGGGTCTTTCCCGGGGGTAAAAGGCGGTCAGAGCGTGGTGCCGACCACACCACCTCATTCTAGTGCCGAGGTCATGGCATGTTACGGGGATACCTTTACCTTTTTTACACTTTAATTAATTATTTTACCTGATATACGAGTAGTTTCACCTCTGCGTCGGTATGTGGACATGAGGTCAGCAGTCGGCTGGTCTGTCTTGGCCCTTCATGGGTTGTAGCGCTATGGATTTACTTTACTTTTAGTTTCCATGTAGGCTATCACAAGGCCACTCTTATCCGGAATTAGCAAGTATAGAGGAGTCTGTATTGAAGGGGTGGTTGGACTGATCCATTACATGTGGTGTACTACGTTAAAATGGCAATATTTGCGTAGAAAAACGATTAAAATATCATACAAAATAATGGGTATTAATGGACAAGATATGTAAAGAAAATATCAAAGGAAATAAACATTATTTTACATTAATAATGGAGATTTATGGCCAAAATTAAATGAAAATGCCTAAAAAATGACCGAATAAAACAAAAGATGCTCCTATGAGTTGAAACAGGCAAAAAATGCAAAAAAAAATGCCCTAACAAATATGTCTTAAAACACTCAGTTTATCACAAAACATATAAATACTAAAGCAGCTATGTTTCTGGCTTCCTAGAAAAAAGATGCAATTTCATCAAAATCCTAGCCCTAATCATCACAGTCTAGTATATACAGTCACGAAGCTTGAGTTGATGAGGTTGCTGGGAACTATAGACTGTGCAGGTACTATTTCGCGTTGTCTGTAATGAGGCGATAGTAACGATCCTAGTGGTTAGCAACTATCTATGGATGCATATTTATTACATATTGAGCGTCGTGACTGTCTATAATAGACTGTGTATCACCCTGTATACCATTATTAACAAGTTTGACAACGTCCACTCTCACAACGATAGCAACCCTTTATTCTGCATCAGAATTGTTAAACGACGACCAGTCAATTAGATTAGCTGTTGTATTAACCTTCCGCAATTGTCCCTTTCTTCTTGTCTTATGTTCAAACGATGTTTTTCAGATATAATATGGCAATTGGGAACGCACAAAGAACCCTTACTCCCCCGTCCCTTGGGACCCTGCACCGCCTTTGTTTATCTTTTGTTGAGTCGCATATCGACTTTGTTGTTCTTCCAGTCTCTGACGTCAGTAATGGGAAACTCAGGACCTGCGTCGATAGTCACTAAAATGTGCTGGACTTGAGGCTGCCAGGGAAAGTGAAACCAGAAAAGGGATGTTGGTGGCCACATGCTTGGGAATTATTTAATTTGAGCGCAGATGAGGGTTCGTTTGTCTGTCTTCTTGACACGGATATTCCCGCGCACGCGAGAGCCCGTTTTTGTCTGCTCAGTGGCTAAGAAGTTCATGGCGCCAGCAATAGATGGCAGAGGTGTACAGAAAACGCGAATTCTCACAGTATTCCAATGTGATAGTATTGTTGAAAGAAGTAAGTAGATGCGGTGAAACTTCCCTTAACGGACACTTCCCAATAGCGGATTCCTCTCAATAGCGGACATTTTAAAATTCCCCTGCAAAATAACATTGGCCCTTATGATAAAATTATTCCAAATAGCGGACATTCTCAATAACGGACGCGGACACTGAAATGTATCTCCCAACAACAATTAAAACTTCCGAATAACGGACAGCGTGAAAGAAAAAAAAAGACGGTTGTAAATTAAACGGAATAATAACGGAATTCTTTGCAACAATCATTATCGTGCATTTTAACGTTCTTGTACTTTATTGAAGGTAAGCAGCACAGTTGTTAGATGTGATGCTGTACGTGAGCAGTCCGTACTTTCTTAGTTTGCCAAGTTGAGTGTTCGGAATACAGTCACATTAAAAATGTCACAAAAACGTAAACGTTTGTCACTAAAAGAGAAAGTGGATATTGTAAAGCATAGTGAGAAGGAGAAATTAAGTGTTCGTGAGCTGGCCACAAAGTTTAATGTGGGAAAAGCTCAGGTTAGTGAAATTTTGAAAAAAAACAAGGATGTTATTTTAAAATCATACAGTGAGAATGCAATTCTAGATTTCTTTGTGTAAGGTGACTGATGTTTATTTCATTTACAAAACATTTACTGGTACGATTTCTCTCTGGATGAATACTGTAAACAATCTCACTGTCTACTGTACTATACTGTAAAACATAGTGTTGAATATGTATGAGAAATTTTAATGTACTGTATATTATCGCCGCGCTCTCATGGTTAACATTTGGCAGGTCTTTGAGCGGCCTCGTGCATAACATTCGGCAGGTCTTTGAAATTTAATTGCATTATTGTTTTCAATTTCTTATGTCGCCGCTCCAATCACTCGCCTCAATTTGAATATTGCAACCAATAAGGTGCTTCCATTATTAAATGACACCTATTTGTCTAATCCACGTGGACTAAAACCGAGGTTGCAATGTCTTGTGCTGAGGACGAACATTAAGAATTTTAAGAGTTAAGAATGTCAACGTACTCGTATATGAAATAATAATAATAATAATAATAATAATAATAATAATAATAATAATAATAATAATAATAATAATAATAATAATAATAGCCATTTAACAGTATAACAAACTAGTGCTTATTATTATCGAGGAAGTAGACGTGACAACGTGACGCTTAGAGTGAAACCTACAGAGCAACAATCGGTCGGCAAAATTATGTTTTAAAAGCACACCTCACGTTATTGTATGATGCCGACATGTTAACCATGATAGCGCGGCGATAATACATACTAACTATTTTATAAATTTATTTTTATTTATTATTTATTTATTTATTTAAATTTAAATATACAGAATAAAGAATATAATTACAAAACAAACAAGAGAAATAGAAATAAAATAATACAAGCAATATAAAAAGAATATACAATAGTATTAACAAAATTTGAGACCGAATGAGCAGCGCTCGTGCTCGGTCGCAGCTCAGATAAATAGCGGACACTTCTCAATAACGGACATTTAATTTTTCCCCGGCGGTGTCCGCTATTGGGAAGTTTCACTGTAGCAGAATTGCATCGCTGACTTACTGTCAACAACTATTATAGCAAGGAAGACACGCGTTGTGTCCTTATTCGGGCTTAAAGCAAACACCTATCTGGGAAAACCCAAAGCGCTCTCCGTTAAAACACAACCTTGAGGCTCGGTAAGAACGCCGGTAACCTAGGTTTGAGTCGCTCTGGATTACATTCTGCCACAAATAACATGGGACTCTGTATACAGGGTGATTCAAGAAGATTATGCCACACTGTAAGATCTGATTTCTGATATCAATGTGGTGAAGAAAGTTCATATAAACATATGTCATATTTTAAAAATTGAGCGAGTTATACTGGTGACAGACTACAGTCGCTAATCGCGATTAGCTCCGATCGCGATTACCGAAAATGTGGTGACACACTAGGTCCCGTCTCGTCAACAGCTGAATTACCATAGAGGAAACAATTTTCTCTATGTACATACGTAAACTTATATCACAGTCTAGTGTATACAGTCGCGAAGCTCAATACGTTGTAAATATGCAAACATTAGATAGTTGCTCACCACTAGGATCGCTAATATCGCCTCATTAGAGGCAATGCAAAATAGTACCGTTACAGTCTATTGTTTCTAGCACCCTCAAAACTCAAGGTTCGTGACTGTATACATTAGACTGTGCTTATATGTATGTTTCCCTCCTGGACAACACCTAAAGTTCATACTTTCTTATGATGTTTGTTCATTGTTTTTTTTTCCCCCTTTTTTTTTTTGTTGTTTCCTGCACCTTGATATGGGAATTTATTTGTTAAAATAATGATATGCTTTACAATGTAAACTGATACAATTTATATCATTACTATTTACCGGTATATTATTTTGAAAAGAGATTTCATAACCTATAAAATTTATATCATCATGCCAAAAATTTATATTATTTTATAATAAAACGTTTTTAAAATCAACCCTAACCTCAACGATAGCTTCGTAATGGAGACTGAAATTGAAAATCTGAAAAAGAAAGCAGTTCCAGTTTGCAATCCATTATTTATTGATATGAAAAATCTTTCAGCAGCTTCTGTTGCTCTCTATATAATATATGAAATATGAGTAGTTCGTCTGTCATTTGTTAATATATTTCTTTTTACATTTCTCACCTCTGCATTAAATTTCTCCACTACGTCTAATAGTAGCTAAATTCATTTTCTAGCCATTAATTTTCGTTTCTATTTCATATAATTCAATGGAAGGGGTAACGAAATTCCACAGCAGAAGCTATCACGACTTCCTAAATAATTTAAATCAAGGTGATTCGAAACCAAAGATTACTATAATGTTACTTTCGTCCACTGGGCCGTGCCTCAGCGCGATTACCTTGTTCTGGAAACAGGATTTAGCTCCTGATCGCGATCGGGACTGTGACACACTACAAACCCCATCGCGATTAGGTCGATAATCGCGATTAGTGACTGTAGTCTGTCACCAGTATTACATTCTCCTGAATGTTAAACATAAACGTGGGAATTATGAAGGTTTAAGCATTTAAATTATTTACGACAATGGTACTGAGTGTATTATAAATTCGTTAAAGAACATTCACATTATTACTCACCTGAAAAATGTGTATTAAACTCGGTTTTCAAAGACCCCTCCTATAATAGTAGTCTACATGAAGTCGCTCGAGTGTGAACTAAGCGTTCCGCATTTCTAAACTTCCGTTGTTGGGATGCTAGATGCTGTGTTGCGTTATCTCTAACTCTGAAGTCACGAGACTTTGTGCACTGCCATCGTGATCTAATACAGACCGTAAGGCAGACCACGTGACTCGCTTAACAGCTGATCGCGAAAGGCGGTCTTTCAACCATATGAATTAGTTGCAGTGCATGAAGAATAACATAAATTTCTCTGAAATGCAGTGTAATTGCGTCAGTAAAATTTTAAACAGTAATTGTGAGACACTTGAGACACAATTCACTTGCAATTTAAGGTATAATATTATTTTTGGTGTGAAAATTACGTTGTTGCAGGCAAAGTTCGTATGTGTAATACCTGCCTTTATTTCGATTAAATATTGCGCCCTTATGTGGTTAAGTGAAATTTTGGTCTTATAAACAGTAGGCTAAATATGTGTAATAATATATACGTGAAAGTGAAACATTGACTGGCATGTAAAGTAAGTTGTGATTAGGCCTAAGTGCAGCGTTACCGATGTTACTCTTGTCTAATCCATTATTGTTAGTTTACCGTATTTGTCTTATTAAATTTAAATTATTGCGCCCTTTTTATTTGTGAATAACCTACATTATACGAGTAAATAATACGACGTTTGATAATATACACAATTTGAACTAAAAACGAGATACATATAGTATATTACGAAAAATTATACCCTATAGTTTTCATTACTGTTACAGTATCTAGAATTGTAATTAGTTGAAATAAAGCACTCATGCTTCATTACGAAATTCTTGCACATTCATTTATGCATGTTTCAACAATTCTCAGTTGCATCGCACGCATATTTTAATGTGTTGAAGTTATAGGTTATGTTTATTCTATCAGTACTTGCCTTATTTCCATATTCGCAATTATGCATTATAATTAAGCATAATGCTACGTATAACTTATAAATGCAATTTGTCTACACTTCAATTGTATTTATTCGTTTCAGACGGTACTCCAGTCTGAAGTCTGATTAGTTTAATATGTTACTAGGGCTAAACTAGCGCTGAGGTAGTTCCCTTCGTATTCATACATCTTGCATATACAAATTAGTTCGGTTCGTTCAGGATTTTAATATGCCTTGCTTATAGGATCAAATGCATCTCCACAAAAAATAAATTCAACTGTTTTCAGTTCAGAAATTACCGGAACTATACCTCAGCGCTACTAAGTAATATAACGTATGTACATTTCATAGGAGGGACTGTGGTGAATTTTCTACCTATAAGTAATGACGGTAACCGTGTTCTGAAGTTTATCCTAAAAATATATTCTTCTTTATTAAATCTCAAAACCGTTTTCGTTCTCAACTTAAGCCTAAAATGTTGACGCAGATAGGTTATGTTAACATGGTAAATTCTCTTCACATAAAAATAACACAGTTTTATTTATTATTCCTGCCACATTATGCAACACACAAATGGAACTTATGCACATATCGCATTGAATAAAAATTTAATTGTATTATTTATTTGTTCCCTACTATACTGGGTTGTAATGAATTGAATTTATCTAACCTACCAGATTAACACAACTGTACATACACTAATTTCATAGGCGGGACTGTGGTAAATTTTGTACCTACAAGTAAGGAAAGTAGATGTGCTAAATTAAAATCACAATATAAATAATTCTTCTTTATTAAATCTCAAAATAGCTTCCATTCCAAACTTAAAATGTTGATGCAACCAGGTTATGTTACCATGTAAAACTCCGTTCACATTGAAATAACACAGTTTTGTAATTATTTCTGCAACATATTATGCAATAAGAAGTGTGAAGGGGTCTTATACACACATTACACTAAATAAAATTGAGCGCCGACACGCTGTAAAGTAATATATTTCACTCAGCTCCGTATACTCAAATAGAAAAGCCCGACTCATCGAGTGACGTCACACATCCTGCATTACGGCCTGGTCTAGATCACGATGGCAGTGCTTTGTGTCACTGTTATCAGCTGTACTGTGACACACAAAGCTCCAGACGTCTAGAAAGAGTAGTTCATAAGGATGCGTGTTACGGAAGGAAGAACCGTAAAACTATTCAAAATCGGACACGTATATATGATTTTTTTTCTTCATAATGATGTCAGGAATCAGATTCTAAAGCATGACACAATCTTCGTGAATCATCCTGTATATAAAAAAAATTTCCAAGTGGTTCTGTAGTGCTTTCTGGATTTTATTATTGTTTGTGGGAAGAAATTATTTGTGAGAATGCGTTTGCGGCCTGCTTGGAGCTCCGGGCCCTAAGGGCTTATCATACTTGTCTGGAAATGGGACCTGGCTCTAACAGGGACTCAGGCAGGATGGTCTACCTTCAATGTCGGTTTCACGTTGCCGATTCAGGAAGGTTTGGGATTCCTGACCCTTGGAGCTTATCAACCTACTCGTTTCACCATATACACACTATATAAGAAGTATATATACAGTATATATAGGCTATAAGCAATCATTTTTAAATACTGTCTTCTCTGTATGTGTCACAGGAAAAATATTAAGGGACTAACAATACATTGAAATTCGCTAACAAATATTTTATTTTCTTAATAAGTTGAAAGAAGTTTGTATGTATTTATTTACACTGCAAGTGGGCAAGCACCCGGTGGCAGTGGTACAAACAATATAAACAAAACAATAAAATTACAATACACAATATTTACTTACTTACTTACTTACTTACTGGCTTTTAAGGAACCCAGAGGTTCATTACCGCCCTCACAAAAGCCCGCCATTGGTCCCTATCCTGAGCAAGATTAATCCAGTCCCTACCATCAAATCCCATCTCCTTCAAATCCATTTTAATATTATCTTCCTATCTACGTCTCGGCCTCCCCAAAGGTCTTTTCCCATCTGGCCTCCCGACTAACACTCTATATGCATTTCTGGATTCGCCCATACGTGCTACATGTCCTGCCCATCTCAAACGTCTGGATTTAATGTTCCTAATTAGCCTATGTGATGTGAAGGATACAATGCGTGCAGCTCTGCGTTGTGTAACTTTCTCCATTCTCTTGTAACTTCATCCCTCTTAGCCCCAAATATTTTCCTAAGAACCTTATTCTCAAAAACTCTCAATCTCTGTTCCTCTCTCAAAGTGAGAGTCCAAGTTTCACAGCCATACAGAACAACCGGTAATACAACTGTTTTATAAATTCTAACTTTCAGATTTTTTGACAGCAGACTAGATAACAAAAGCTTCTCAACCGAATAATAACAGGCATTTCCCATATTTATTCTGCGTTTAATTTCCTCCCGAGTGTCATTTACATTTGTTACTGTTAATCCAAGATATTTGAATTTTTCCACCTCTTCGAAGGATAAATCTCCAATTTTTATAGTTCCATTTCGTACAATATTCTGATCACGAGACATAATCATATACTTAGTCTTTTCGGGATTTACTTCTAACCCTATCTCTTTACTTGTTTCAAGTAGAATTTCCGCGTTTTCCCTAATCGTTTGTGGATTTTCTGCTAACATATTCACGTCATCCGCATAGACAAGAAGCTGATGTAACCCTTTCAACTCCAAACCCTCTGTGTTATCCTGAACTTTCCTAATGGCATATTCTAGAGCGAAGTTAAAAAGTAAAGGTGATAGTGCATCTCCTTGCTTTAGCTTACAATAAACAATACAATTATATAATACACAATACAGTTAGATACACAATACAATTAGAATATACAATTATACACAATAGTTACAATTAATAATAATACATAAAATAACCTAATTAATAAGTGAACCTAATTTTACATTACAACCTACATACATTTAGGCTCTACATAAGTTTCACATTTGTACTGATAATAAAGTTTAAAAATATTAAAAAAAAGGCAACTTGTATATTACTTTTCCTGTATTAATAATGTTATTTAATATTTCTATTCCTGCCACTGCCCCATGAAATTTAATGTTATATACAACATAAATAAAAACAATTGACAGTAGAAGAAACAAATGTGAAGTGTTAAATTTATAGTATAAGAGAGTAAAATCTGTTTACTCATGTGCTATACAATATTTTATCCATTACTAGTATCTAAATTTGATTTTAAATTGTATGACTTTTCTTTGTAATGTTTTGTTAGTGAAGAAGTTATGAATAAATGAATGTATGGATTTTATGGTTGCTAAGTGTTGGTTGTCATGGAAAAAAAAATTTAAATTCACAGCAATGAATTAAAAACTTTTATGCTCGACCATGCCGAAATGTAGTAATTATACACCTGGTAGCAGTCCTTTAATGCATGTCATTAAAGTACACCTATTCATTAAAGTTCAGGTTTTCGATTATTCTCGGATATGCAATCGAAAGACGAGGGAAACGTCACGGAGGCTGGAAATCCAATACTGTCGCAGAAGGTTATGTGCTGTTACTATAATAATTAGCGTTAATTGTAAATAATATTCAAATAAATTCAATTTGTCATCTTGTTTTTTCAATTCTAAATAAATTTCCAGGTTATATCAAAATTAGTTCATGTTACATTACATCAAGGTCAATGACATTATTGTTCCTCGGAAAAAATCAATACTTTCGCGTCTGCGCACATCTCACAATTTAAGAGCTATGAACAAGGTCACTTCCGATCTTCTGCCAGATACATATAAAATGAATATTTCCGAATAATTTCAAGTTAGAAATATGGTCGAGCATAAAAAGTCGTATGAAACTTGCTTATAATGATAATTAAGACGCTCGTATGAAAATTATGAAACTCGCTTGCGCTCGTTTCATAAACAAACATACTTGCGTCTTAATTACTATCATTATAGGCTCGTTGCATAATGTACTATTAATTCTATGCTGTGAATAAAGCCATTGTTTAGGTTGCTAAGGACGATGAAATAAGACAGTTTAGATACCAGTCATGGATAAAACAAATTTGTCACACATGTGTATACAGATTGCATTAAATTACTAGTTATATTAGTTTAGTCCCGTTTGAAGTGTTGTTCAGCTTCAAAATGTTAAAACAAGTAGGTGCTATTCTAAAATATAAAACATGTTAAATTGCGAGTAAGATGCGTGTGAAGGATTATTAATAAGTATGTAAACTGAACGCATGTGTAAGGAATGACAAATGATACTTTCTAATAAAAGTATATTTTCTGCTTCTGTTTATGTGTGCATGCGTTTGGAAGGGAGATGGTGATGACGTGTGTGTGTGCAGAGCGGAAAACAACGTAGCTCGACTGTGAAATATGATCTAAGAATGATGTGTAGTTCTGCAGAATATATATGTTTATATTTTTTCCGGTTTGCAGCGATGTCTTTAATATAGATGCAAAAATTGAGAACTTATGAAAATAAATATGAAAGGGGCTGCTGGAATATGAGTAGGCCTAATAAAAGTGTTGGTTCTATTTAATTACATCCCTTTAGTGTGTAGTATGTAAAATGAAAACGCGTTTTCTTACTTGGGTAGAGAGCAAATTACTTCATTTATATATAATTTTTACAATAATTAAGGAAGGTAAAACATAAACAGAACTCTGATAGCATAATGAAGAGCTGAGTTGTTACAATGCGCATAAAAACGCTTACTGAGAAAGTAAATTTCATGTAGAAAACAGCGTTTATTTACGGTACCTACTTTTTGTATGAAGTACGAAGAGAAAGTACTGTGATGTATCACAAAACCGATTTACAGGTTTCTTCTAAGGTGAACATTTTCAGTATGCATTATGTATATCTGCCTGTTTGTCACATGTGTGAACAACATTTTTTCCTAAACTGTTGGACGGATTTTATTCTTATTCAGTATCTACTAGTTAATTTATCCAGTGATATTACACTTGAAATATAGTCCTCTTTAATAAAAATGTGCCAGGAATATAATTATAATAATCATTTTCATGGCCAGTTTCAGCTTTGTATCAGCCATCATCAAAACTGGCTGACACAAAGCTGAAACTAGTGAACTAGATAATTTACAACTTAGTTTTCATTTTAGCACATGGAAGTGGTTATTATAACTTTATTTGTAAGTGACATAAAATGTTAAAAGTATGCATTCAAAATGTAAAAATGCACATTTCTACTTGAAATCGAAAACAAAGGAATAGCGATTTACTCGAAATCGGATACACTGGGTGAACAGATTGTACAGAAACTGCATCGCGGCAACCAGACTGTCGACCGATCCGATCGCAGGCTCCGGCTACTCAAAGAAACACAGTAGAATGAAAACAAGAGAAAGAAGCACAGTACAATTATAAACGAAGAGATGAAAATTAAAGAAGCTATGTTACAAGAAAATGAAACGGTAAAATTTGAAGACAAGAGAAGAAAATTAAGTAGAATTACAGAATAAGAGGAAGAAACTAAGTACAATTATTACGAAACAAGAGAAATAAATAGTACAATTACAATACAAGAGAAAGAAACTAAATAAAATTACAAAATAAGAGAAAATTAAGTGTAATTACAAAACAAAAGAAGGAAACACAGTACAATAATAACAAAACAAAGAATGGATTGTCTATCCCTATGTAAAAAAAATATGGTTTATTAACGACGCTCGCAATTGCCGAGGGTATATCAGCGTCGCCGGTGTGTCGGAATTTTCTCCCGCCGGAGTTCTAGTGACATGAGCCTGTCGCACTTAAGCACACTTACATGCCGTCGCCCTGAGCCGGGATCGAACTCGCAATCTCGGGCACAGAAGGCCAGCGCTATACCAACTGCACCACTCACAGTGACTATCTCTATGTATAGTGTTAACTTATTACTAGACTTCGTGGAATTGCTACGAGAATCGTAAGGTTTACTGTGCACGCGGTATAGACTGTATGAGAAGGAGACGTGCAACGGATGGAATATGCCTCTGATGTAAACACTGAGCAGTATACTGCGGTTACAATAAACCTGTGTCCTGCATTCAAGAAATATAATGAATGATCATTAAAATAGGAAATGTCTAAACATGTAAATACACAATTATTTTATAGTGAGATATATTAACTCTTAAAATTTAATGTAAGATACTCACATCATCCTTGAATATGTGCATTGCAGTGAAGAGTTACGTACATTTTGAGCGACTCCAAAGTGAACCTCCTCCGATGGTCACTCAAACAGTTTTTATATTGGGAAAATGTACGTTCAAATCACACGATGTAATAGATGCATATTTGAAGAACGGAAAGTCACTACTTTTTAGTACACCAACTTTAGACGTCTTGTCGTGACCTGATAGTACATCATTTATAATACGAAGTTGTGAATGGGCAGAATTTTTAGCAATAATGTTTCTCAACTTACATTTCACTTTTTCTAAAATTAGTGAATTGTTATTTTGGATAACGGTTTGTGATACTTTATACACTATATTAAGGGCTTCGGAGAGTTGTAGTTTAGACGATTCTAACAGGGTGATGCTTTGGACACGATTTTAAAATTAGAATCAATGAACAGAATATCTTCCAATAGCTGTTCAGAAGGCAATGATTTTACAGCTGCAACAGCGGAACTGTCTGTGCTATCCAATGCATAAATTACCTCCATTATTTTGCCGTAATATTCTGCATAATAATTAACATCATCCAATCACGTTTTCCAACGGGTCAAGACTGGCTGCAGGGGTAAGGGTATTCCAGGGGCAATTGTTTGGAACAGCAACATTGTCATTGTAGTATGTTTGATTGAATTCTTGTCTGCACTGAACAAATGTTAAGCTTTGACTATTCCAACCACAGTAATGCAAACACATGTGCTTACATAGGTATACATTAGCTGTAGCTGCTCTATCTATTTGGACCGGTCACAACTCTTAACATGAACTGCTTATACTACGAGACTGGGCGGTCACTCACCTACTCTATACTACCGTACATCGGCAACCTGATTGCATGCTGCGTGTGGCAATTCAACGAAGTCTACTTATTACTATGCAGGGTCTGATTATCGCTTTATTGAACGTTACGAAAATGTAATAGTTGATTAGAAATCGGTGGATAGTGTTTCCACATCGTAAGATCCTGCTATAGCGCGAACAAGCATTCGACCGTATCGGCGAAATACTGAACTAAAAATGTCTTACGCAATTCTTGACAATTGTAGAGAGCATGTAACATCAGATCTGACAACCTAAGGGAGATGAAGTGCGGAAGACGGAGTTTTAGTAGCAGATAATAATGATAAATAATAATAATAATAATAATAATAATAATAATAATAATAATAATAATAATACTTGCTTACAAATATCTTTTAAGGAACCCGCAGGTTCATTGCCGCTCTCACATAAGCCCGCCATCGGTCCCTATCCTGTGCAAGATTAATCCAATCTCTCTCATCATATCCGACCTCCCTCAAATACATTTTAATATTATCCTCCCATCTACGTCTCGGCCTCCCGAAAGGTCTAATACTCTATATGCATTTCTGGATTCGCCCATACATGCTACATGCCCTACCCATCTCAAACGTCTGGATTTAATGTTCCCAATTATGTCAGATGAAGAGTACAATGCGTGCAGTTCTGTGTTGTGTAACTTTCTCCATTCTCCTGTAACTTCATCCCTCTTAGCCCCAAATATTCTCCTAAGAACCTTATTCTCAAACACTCTTAATCTCTGTTCCTCTCTCAAAGTGAGAGTCCAAGTTTCACAACCATATAGAACAACCGGTAATATAACTGTTTTATAAATTCTAACTTTCAAATTTTTTGACAGCAGACTAGATGACAAAAGAAGATTATTATTATTATTATTATTATTATTATTATTATTATTATTATTATTATTATTATTATTATTATTATTAAACACGAAAATTATGCTGTCACTACATATAGAGTTAAGAAATTATTACTATAAAAGAACTTTTATGATATTCATGACTAGATCAAAGGCGGACATCTGACCTCAGATCGAAATTTAGATAGCTGTGGATTTTTATACAATTTTTCATGCTCTTTCCAGTTATAATGAAACCATATGCAAACTCTAACACTACATGTATACAATAAATTCTGTTAAATACTATAAAGAACACTGTGAAACAAAAAATTGCCTCTAGGTCAAAACTATGGAGACGACAGATGTCCGTCTTTGATATTAAACTACTCAGTTGGTAAGTAACTTAATGCGATAATTTTATACCGTACTGAGAAATTCTGTTTGTTATATATTTTGCTGAATGGTGTAAAGAAATAAACAAAAAAAAAAACTAAAATACAAATTCTGGAGATTTTGTCAGTGCGAAAGAGCGGAAGTTGCGATTTAATTGCGGGTGACTCGCGCATTATGCATAATAGTTGGTAGGCCTGTAATCTAACTACAAACTGATGACAACGAACCTACAGCAGCGACCTGCTTCCGATACAGCTCGTTGCTTAGCAGCACAGTTCCAACGAAAACAGTAGAAAGTTTTATGTTACATGTAAACATGTTCCTTACCACATTTGCCGTGGAATATCATAGAATTTATACCTTATTTAAAGATAGTGCGGTGCACCAGTTTCTCGTTGTTTTCTTCACAGATGACAAGTAAGATCCTGGAGAGGTAGGACAGGGGGAAGAGATTACCTCTGCACTACCCGCCTCAACGTGTACTTGAATTTAAGACTCGTGCTCTAGCATGGGAATCTTGTTAAAACCAGACAGTCCATTGTCTGTTTTGTTTTACCGACCCCGCCAAGGGTCGATCGACTTTTGATTACCGTTTGGGGATGATATGTTTACTGTTGCAGGTACAGGGTGAACAGGAAAGAAAAACACTAACTGTTCGGCAGTCCTTGTTATTCAATATCTCTGGGGAAAGAGGAGACACGATTTTGTTTATAATGATATTATTGAAATAATTGAATTGACGTTAGTTCTGGTAAATAAATCATAATAAACAAATTCTTAGGAGACAAATTTTCTGTCATGATTTTTGCATTACTTCGACTATTGCTAAAAAATACTAGTTAAGTAAATGTGTACATATAAAATAAATACATTGATAGATAAATAAATAAATAAATAATCAAATTGATTAATAAATTAACAAAATAAATAAAATAAATAGGTAACTAATAAATAAGTAGGTAAATAGAAAAATAAATAAGGAAATAATTAAGGGTATATGTACGTGAACGACCACAAATATTATCAGAAAATGCAGGCTCTAAATTTATAAAATTTTATAAAAAATGAACTCACAATTGGAAAAAAATTACAAGGTAACACAACAAGACTTATTAGAACTTAAAATGTCTGATAAAAGTATAAAACGGTTACTAATAATATTTTTCAAACCAGTTTTATCAGATTATGAAAAAAAAAGAAAAGGAAAGAAAAGCAAACAAACAAACAAATTCTGCAGTTACATCATTTGGTAACCATAACATTTTTATGGTCTCTCTGACATCTTTAATATTTTTCCTGCATGTAATAAAAACTTATTTCTGAAAAGTAGACTACTCTCAGACATGTGGAGTTGTTTATTTTAATACAATTAATTTTTTATTTGTTCTGTACAAAATATATTAAAATTTACATAATATTTTGTGACCTAATTTTTCTATTTTCAAAGAAATGGGGATTATTGTAGTCTACCTTTTGCGTAAATTCATGTTAAATCAGTGCACAACATTTCAGAATTTTATCTCTAATGGTTGTGGAGTTATGAAATAATATGTGTGAAAACTTTCAAATTGTGGAAAATTTAATTTAAAGTAAAAAGTGGATTCTTAAAAATATTTTTAGTAGACCCCCTAACCTTTTTTATACTTTTATCAGATATTTAAGTTCTAATAAGTCTTGTTGTGGTACCTTGTAATTTTTGTCCAATTGTAAGTTCATTTCCTTATAAATTTTTATAAATTTAGAGCCTGCATTTTCTGATAATATTTGTGTTCGTTCACGTACATATACCCTTAAGTACTCGTAAATAAGAAATAAACAAACAAACAAAAGAACAAACGAATGAACGAACAAACGAGTAAACAAGTAAATAATTAAATATATATGTAAATAAATAAATACCAGCTAGCAATCTGTGAGTTTATCGCTCATTTTCTCGAAACTGTATTTTCCAAAACTGTTTCAATCATATCTTCCACATTTTTTTTAGTTAATTACATAAAATTTGTCATAACCATTTGAATACGTCTTTGAAATCAGACTCTGAGGTACGAGGTCGGAAACGGCGATGTAACGTTTACAGGGTGATCCATTCTGACACTATAATTTGGTGACTTATAACACGATTGAAGTAGATATGGTCTCGTTCGATCGGGTATACGACTACGATGTGAGAATGACCTTGGTATGAACCCGCGGTGACTTGCGGCCATTTTGGACGTGTGCGAAAATTTCCGGGCCGTAGAAATATATTTCGTGACTTCGATGTGCCAGCGTCCTGATTTTGGTGCCAAAGAAAAAATCTCGTCTATACAGAATATGTCGATTTAGAACAGACATATTCAACGTAAAACCCACGGCTATGTCCCCGACACAGCTCAGCAAATTGTAACTCAATTTTTATTCTATTTTTAATAGGAAATAAAACAAATCATTTGAAAATGTAAATGTATGAAAACATAATTTTTCTTCCCTTTGCAGTGTAGATATTCTGTCAATTGTGCTAGGCTTGTTAATATGAGTTACCATAAGGCAAAAAGAATTACTAAAAAATATAAAAAATCTTGGATATAATTTTTTTAAAGAACACCTGGTACAAATCCGAAAATAAAAATTTTGAAACTTCACAGTTGAAAATCTCCCCCGAATAAGGATGTACCAAATAAACCTGTAATTCACTTTTCAGGAGAAAGGAAAATAATTTCAAGGGCATATTTCGTTAGGCCTAAATTTAATAGCCGAACCATTTAAATAATCAAGGATACAAGTTTGTTCAGCTATCGGGTGCAATAATTTATTATTATAAATGAATGCTATGCAATTATTTTTCAACCTGTTACATATTTCATTAATTTGATGTTACATCCTTTTTCCTCGGACGTCTTCAATTCCTAAAACTTTTTATGCAGGCAAAAATTTCCTCTTTTAGTTTCAAGATCAATTTTCAGGCATCGGGTATATAAAATTTCATGGAAATAGAGCTTAAGGATATGAAAGAATGAAATTTATTAAACAGATTTATAATAGTGGAAGTTGTAAACCCTTAATTAAAAATCATCATCATCATCATCATCATCATCATCATCATCATCGTCCTTGCAGGTATTAGGCCTAGTGGCCTGTTACGGTCTCCGTCCCTCTTTTCAGGGGGCGTCCCAAAGATCGTCTTCATATGGTATATAGCGGAGAATTTGTCTTGGGAATCTGGAACGGTCCATCCTATTGACATGGTTAAGCCATTTTTGTCTATAGTTGTTGAGATGTTCATAAATAGGTGTAATTTCCAATTATTTTGTAATTAGTTAATTCCTTTTGTGGTCAAGTAAGCTGTAGCCGGCAGTTGTTAGGCTTTGAACATCTGAGTTTCGGACAGTCCAGGCCTCACTACCATACATGAGGACAGGTCTTGCTAGAACTTTATATGCTTTTAACCTGGTATGTTTTTGGGTTTTCGTGGTTGTGAAAACCTGGTTGATGGTTCTTAAGGCTCCATTAAAATGTTGAATATTTTTAGGTATATCAGTAACAGGTAAATATGTCAAATTATAACCTGAATATTTAAATGAGTTTACCTGTTCTAACGTATGGGTTCCAATGCAAATTTTACTCCTAACTGGCTATTTACCTTGGAACGCCATATTTTTTTTATGTTTGGGGAAATTTTCATATTGAAATTTTGTGCTATTATATTCAGGTGATATATAATTAAAAATAGGACATATTAATTTTTAAATGAACGTGAATGGTTATAGTTTCATATGCATTTCTCTGGTATGTATTTGTTCATTGATATTGAGTACGAAAAAAAATCTACCTACTAGTTAGAAGAAAATCGTTTTGCAGAGATAGGCGACATTTTTGAAACCATTTTCTGTACCAGGAATATTGAAAACTTGTATTTCCATTAAAACTGGAACTCATTTCATTTTTAGCGTCAAATTCTATATGATAATAACAAAGGAAGAATATTGTTCATGTTACAGAATCAATGCATACAAGTTCAAGTTTTAATTTCGTACTTAGTTCAATATAGGTTTATAATGGGAACAGTTTTCCCTACTTTGTTTCTTTAAAGCTAATATTCATTCAGTCGTCAGGAATTTAAAAGCTTCTCTAGAAGATTCTGAGAAAAGAGACAGATTCTGAGCTTCTACAGTAACTTGTCTATTGTTTCATTCGGAAGTTTGTTCATAATTTTACTTTAATTGGTTCTGTGTGAGTATAGATGCAATAAATATTCTTGCTGTGTGTCTTAGTCTCTTTCGAATAATTTAGAACCAATTTGCAATGCAAATAAACTGCACTAAAAATTAATACTAAGTTCTGACAAGAAAAATATATTAACGAGAGGGTTGTTGTAAAAAAACTAATACTAAATTCTCACAGAGAGAAGATATTAACACGGGAGTATGGCAGGGTTGTTTGCTTTCGCCAACATTACTCAATATTTACATAAATGATAGTCTAAAAAAAGTGAGGATAATGAATAATGGAAGAATTCGAATTACTAGAGCGAAGAAATCTTCAAACAAAACTTTTCGTAGATAACAAGATCATATCATATCAGATTCAGAAGATAATTTACAGATTGCAAGTCACAAATTAAAGAAAAATCTAAAAAGGTATGGCGTTTCGAGGTAAAAGTTCCAAGAGAAACAACAAAACATTAATTATCAACAAAATTATAGATCAAGTAAATACAGTGTGAATAATTTCAAGGGAAAAATTGTTTCGGGGCCGGGTATCGATCGCGGGACTTCTGACTAAACGTACCAGCGCTCTACTAACCAAGCTACCCAGGAACTCCAGCTGATACACTCTCAATTTTTCCTCTTATATCCACACAACTCGAGTGGGTTGACGAGACGCCAGAGACCCACATCGAGTGCACACAAACTCTGTGTGACTTGGAATTGTGGTTTTCTGTTAACGTGCCTACAGTAACGTATATATTATGCAAGTGTAGTTTTTCAGGTAACAGAGAAAACCACAATTCCAAGTCACACAGAGTTGTGTGCACTCGATGTGGGTCTCTGGCGTCTCATCAGCCCACGAGAGTTGTATGGATATAAAAGGAAAAATTCAGACTATATCAGGTGGAGTTCCTGGGTAGCTCAGTTGGTAGAGCGCTGGTACGTTCAACCAGAGGTCCGGGATCGATACCCCGCCCCGGAACTATTTTTCCCTTGAAATTATTCACATCTGCTTTACAGGGAGCTTTACCTGAAAAACCAGATTTGTATAAATACAGTGTCTTTCATAAGTAGCTGATCACTCGAAAACTTTACCGACAGGAATAATTCTCGTACATATTATATCGGGTGTTCCAAAAGTCCCTGCATTAAATTTAAGGAATGGAAGAAGAGGTAAAAAAAATCATTTTTGTCAGATAACTTAGTGTCGGCGTCACGCCCTTAGCCCGCTAGACAGCCTTAGAGTTGAGAGCGTTGCGTCACCTGAACCACGTCACCTTCTGGAAAGATCTGTTGGAGGATGTTCTCAAAGTGAGCATAATTGGCATCTGAACAGAGTTCACAGTGACAATTGCCTGTCGGACTCGCTCTAAGACCCCAGGGATAACATGTATCGAGTCCGTTGCAGCTAAAATCCTATCTATTAGGTCTTCCTCAACATTTACAGGAGTGGCGTACCTTAACATACTTAGGTGGCCGCATAAGAAGAATTCCAGGCTAGTGAGATCAGGAGATCTAGATGGCCAAGTAACAGGTCCGCTTCTGCCAATCCACCAGACTGGAAAGTATTTGTCCAGGAACGCACGAACATTATGTGTGAAATGCTGTCGCTGGCCATCATGCTGCAATCATATGCTTTGCCTTATCGCTAAGGGGACTCTTCCAGTAAAGGGGGGTGAGGGTTTCTTGGAAAGGTGCAGGTAGGTTTCGCCGTTGAGACGGGATGGAAGTAAGTTGGAACAGACTAGCGGATCAGTTGAATAAATAGCACTCTCCGCTCTAGTGCCGTCTAGTGGACTAACGGCGTAACCCCGATTCTAAGTTGTTCTGACAGAATATGTTTCTTCTACTATCAATTAAATTTAATACATGGAACTTCTGGGACACTCTGTATACCCTTGCTAATAGAAATATTTTCTGGCGCCGTACAGCCAATCTGATCACAATGTGCACGCTATAAAATGCCACTTTTCCACGCGTAGTTTGCATATTTTGCTGTTGATATACCTGGTGATTTGTCATCCTGTGGATCGACACATTGTTGGCGTGAACTAGACGGACAAAATGCCTTGCAGATACTTAACTCTGTTACAAAGAATAAATATCGTTGCCTGTTACGAGATTGGGAACACTGTGGCTCAAATTCAGCGGCCCTGAACCTAAATTTGTGATGATGATAATGATGATGGTGGTGAAACTAAAACTGCGTAATTTTTAATTGCGTAATGGTTGATACCTCTAGCGATTGAAACATTCCTTTTGCTGTACATGTACTTAGGTTCAAAGTTGTCCATGATACACCTTGCGGGATTCGAAATTCTACCTTTTCGGTTAGCAGCTGTCAGTTGTTTGACACACGAGTAGGCGTAACAGACGTCGAGAGCTGTTTCTAAATCAACAAATCTCCACGAGTGTTTCCATAGCAACCTGCATGCCTTGACCGACATCTATAAAAACCCCAACTCAGTTCATTGTTCCTAGAAACATCTGCGGAATTTTGCTTTCAGACCTGCAAGCGATGGACCGTTTGTGCCTTTGCGGAAGACAGAGCGGCTGTTAGTTTTCTTCCCAGTACTTCGCTCGATCTTTGTCCACATCTGGTGTAACAGTGGTAATATTTCATTTAACCTCGCTTTCAACTGCTAAGTATATTCAGCGGTGAAATTAAACTTGGGATAAAATGGTCAACGAATTTTGCCCGGAGCCCTCTAACAGTGTAACAGTTGTTACCTGTCAGATATGTACGACATGGACCTACCAGCTTTACTTCCCTCCCAGAGGAAGCCATGCTGAGTGTTTACATCGCTCTCAAAAATCAACCGCACTCGGCTAGACTTGAACACACGAACCTCGAATTCAACGGCCGTCATGATAACCGCAAAACCACTGTGCACGACTGCTATCTCTGTGACAATACGCCAACTTTAAACATTGTCTGTAGTTAATAATAATAATAATAATAATAATAATAATAATAATAATAATAATAATAATAACTCCTCTACAAAATTTGGGAGTTAAAGAGATCTAGTAAGTAGTAATACTAATTTATTTTGTTTATTTATTTATTTACTTGTATTTAATGTGCTGTCCAACAGCCAGTGGTCAATTACAGTTCAGCACAGACAATAACAAAAACAATAGCAATGATATAAATTACAATAAAAGTACAATGGAATAAGTATTAAAATAATGACAGTTAAATGAGATGATAATTGCAAATGAAAGAATGGAATCATATAAATAGTATTACAAAGATATATAAGCTGACGAGAATATTATAATACATATCTACGCAAAAGGCATAAATTAATAACAACTGACATAAAACTCCAAAATGTATATACTACACATTAAATGGATCCAAGTTCAGTCCATATATATTAGCATATTTAATAATAATAATAATAATAATAATAATAATAATAATAATAATAATAATAATAATAATAATAATAATAATAATTCATTGCCGCCCTCACATAAGCCCGCTATCGGTCCCTATCATGTGCAAGATTAATCCACTCTCTATCATCATATCCCACCTCCCTCAAATCCATTTTAATATTATCTTCCCATCTACGTCTCGACTTCCCCAAAGGTGTTTTTCCCTCCGGCCTCCCAACTAACACTCTATATGCATTTCTGGATTCGCCCATACGTACTACATACCCATCTCAAACGTCTGGATTTAATGTTCCTAATTATGTCAGATGAAGAATACAAATAATAATAATAGTAATAATAATAATAATAACAATAATAATATTAATAATAATAATAATTCCTATACAGCATTTGGTAGATTTGACGATCGAGTAAGTAGTAATAGTACTAGTAGTGTTGTGGTGGTAGCAGTAGCAGTAGCAGTAGCAGCAGCAGCAGCAGCAGTAAAAATAATAATTATTTATTTATTTATTTATTTACTAATATTTATTGCGCTGTACAACAGCCTGGGGCCAATAATAGTTGAGCACAAGATTTGCAGTGAACAAGGAATTACAAAAACAGTGCATACAAATAATTATTAAAATTAGAGACAACTAAAAATAAACAATAGTGACAAAATGAATAGATAACTGCAAAATACATGATACAGAAAAGCTAAAAAACAACACGAATCTAGTTGAAATGAATGCGATTTTGATGAGTATGCTTAAACGCTACATTAAACGGATCTGAATTAATACAACGTAAATTGGCAGCTTTGATGCATCTGACAACCGGAGAGAGAGATTTCGGCTTATAGGTAAAAAAATATTTTTGAAATCTTAAACCATTAGAAGGAGCCCGAAGATAGATATAGCTTATGAATGATTCACAATCAATATCACCTTTTAAGGCCTTACAAAAGAATTAGTCAAGTTCAAGACGTCTGTCATAAAGGCTAGAAAAGTTAAAATATTTACAAGTACGCTCATAATTGAAAACAGATGAATTTGGTAAAAACCTAAAAGTACAAAGGGACATAAATTTTCTTTAATTGATGATAATAACAATAATAATAATAATAATCATCATCATCATCATCATCATATACTCTGATTTATTTGGAGGTGTACATGGTTATTCAGAAATCAAGAGAGATTTTAAAGTTCTCCAGTTTTGTTAAGAATTACTGTTAGTTTGTAGAAAATAACAATACACTTTTTATTATTATTATTATTATTATTATTATTATTATTATTATTATTATTATTACACAGAATATTCCTCAGTGTCCAGGTTTCCTCATCGACCGTACAGTACAATGAACACGAGCATTCAGATATGTACATATTATAGTTCATGTAGGCCTATGACATTCCTGCATCAAATCCATCTTCAAATTCCTCTGTGGTTAGACCCAAGTTCTGCAAATGGCAGTGAATATTGCGCTGTCAGGTGTTCGGTGGTCGCCTTCAGCATCTCTGTCCCTCATTTTCCAATTCATGAATAATCTTCGATATCAATCCCCTTCCATCCTCTCAACATGTCCTTATTCTTGTTTGTTTAATTCTATCGGCTGCAGTTCCGTCCACTTCCGTTAATCTTCATGTTTCGAAATTCCCTTTATTAAACGTGGCACGTCTTTTTTTTTTTTTCTTCGAGAAAAATTGCAACAAAAATTACACCTTATGAGAGTTGCATCGATGCCATTCGCAATGCATTCATTGGTAATGAAGCTTAGTTTTTACATCCATGCCCAGTTTATGCATCTACTGCCGATACTGCTTAAAAAGTTGATAGGTCTCATTACTGTCCTGTATAGCTATTAATTTTTTCTAGTAAGTCGGGAGGAAATGAAACGCAGAATAAATATGGAAAATGCCTGTTATTATTAGGTTGAGAAGCTTTTGTCATCCAGTTTGCTCTCAAAAAAGCTGAAAGATAGAATTTATAAAACAGTTATATTACCGGTTGTTCTGTATGGTTGTGAAACTTGGACTCTCACTTTGAGAGAAAACATAGGTTAAGGGTCTTTGAGAATAAGTTGCTTAGGAAAATCTTTGGGGCTAAGAGGGATGAAGTTACAGGAGAATGGAGAAAGTTACACAACGCAGAGCTGCACGCATTGTATTCTTCACCTGACATAATTAGGAACGTAAAATCCAGACGTTTGAGATGGGCAGGACATGTAGCACGTATGGGCGAATCCAGAAATGCATATAGAGTGTTAGTTGGGAGGCCGGAGGGAAAAAGACCTTTGGGGAGGCCGAGACGTAGGTGGGAAGATAATATTAAAATGGATCTGAGGGAGGTGGGATATGATGGTAGAGACTAAATTAATCTTGCTCAGTATAGGGACCAATGGCGGGCTTATGTGAGAGCGGCAATGAACCTCCGGGTTCCTTAAAAGCCAGTAAGTAAGTAAGGTCATATAGCACGTATTTGTGAATCCAGAAATGCATATAGAGTGTTAGTTGAGAGGCCGAGACGTAGATGGGACGATAATATAAAAATGGATTTGAAGGAGGTGGGATATGATGATAGGACTGAATTAATCTTAGGCTATATATAATTTTAATGTACCGAAGTACATATGTTTCCATGCAGATATTCTGCGTCATCGTACGATGAAAGAGTGGTGGAACGGAGAAAAATTCTCCCCGACACCGGGATTTGAACCCGGGTTTTCAGCTCTATTTGCTGATGCTTTATCCACAAGGGACCCCAAGTGGTGGAACTTAAACTGAGAGGGTTCGATCCGATACCGGGATGGGAATCCGGTGTGGCTTAGTGGATAAAGCATCAGCACGTAGAGCTGAAAACCCGGGTTCAAACCCAGTGCCGGAGAGAATTTTTCTCCGTTCCATTACTCTTTCATCGTGAATTAATCTTGCTCAGAATAGGGACCAATGGCGGGCTTATGTGAGGGAGCAATGAACCTCTTGGTTCTCAAAAAGCCATTGTAAGTAAGTAGGCTATGTGATATCATATAAAGTTTCTTTGAAATAAAAATGAATGACTTTACTCCCAGATATATCTTTTCTGACCATGTAAATACAGTGTGTATTGAAGAAATATTGCAGGTAGCAACCTTATCGGCCTACTTGCCTCTTCTTTTCACGTGCGCCTCTCTACATGGGCACATTTCTCGTCATGCATATTTGATGCCGGCTGTGTGTGCACTTAGGCTGGCTTGTTAAGGGCCATCTTTTTTTCTCTTCCAATTTACGTCTGCAAATCTCTCCGGGTGGGTTTCCTTGGTTACAGGATTCTGCTCTTGCTATAGAGCTGCAACCCATGACAACAGCACATCTCATGCAGATAGTAGACTTTGATTATTCTTTTACTGTGATTACGCATTTCACTTTTAGCATAAAATAGCAGAAAAAGAATCCGGATCTTAAAGAGGACATAGCTAGCTTCTCGTACCGAAGTGTTCGTTAATATTCCCGGCTTGAAGTATTACCGTTTAACGACGTTGGAAATAGTGTGAAATTTTTCGTCATCTTATAGGGCAGTGGTTCCAAAATAGCCTATAGTTTTCTTCCAGAACCACATAGAATTTTAGTACTTAGGGACAAATATAATTTAACTAGTGCCTTGTGCAGCATATGCTGCAAACTAAGTTCATTAGACGTTCAAATAAACATTTTTCAGATTTATTTCCAATGAAGAATACCAGACATTCTGAAAGTTATTTGCTTCCATAATAATGAAAGATACTCTCTCTCGAGCCAATACTGAAGAGAACCACGCTTATAAATATCTACACCACACCGCCATTAAATATATGAAAAAGACCCAACCCCACTTGATTAATAACTATAAAAATATTTGATTTTTAATAATATTATTATCTTACGTAAGTTTTATAGCTTTCAGTAACATATACTATATATGCTATATAGCCGCCACTCAGTAAAATATAGAAATCAAAATCTAATTCAAGTTATTCTCTACATCTACTTATATAACCCCAAAACGTTTCACTTTCATATCATCAATATAGCATTAATATGTATAATTAATGAAAAATAATCACATCATGGCATTAACTACAATAATATAATCATTTCTAATGGTAATAATGTCATCAAACCACCTCAAGTTTTGTAGTTTTTAATATCCAATACACAGCTGTACCCAGAAAATTACACACCACAGAATCGAACTTGTAAATTATTTTTAGTAAGTTAAGTTTTTAATAACCAATTTAATTTGAGCTCTAAATATGTCAGCATTCTTGCAGATCATGGCCTTCGTGTAATATTGTTTACTGTAGTGTGTGTTTTGTTTTATTCTGAAATGCAATTAGCTAGTTCTCAAAACTGACGACAGATGGATTTTGGAAAATAGGAAAATTATGTTGAAAAATTGACATTTCACTGAAAACTACTATTTTTCTGAGAAACTTTGAGTTCCAAGCTTCAAAATGAGGGGTCATTTATTAAAATCCGTTCAACCGTTTTCCCGTAATTTCTATTACCAGTTCAAATTATATATATAGATACTTGAGAAAAAATTTTTTATTTTACGTTAGATTGCTCCACATTATTAATTTTTTTCCATGATGCGAAATCGGGGTGTAAGAGGTGGTGAATAATCTCACAGTATCTTGAGGTGACAGTTTGACATTCTATTTCCACAACAATTTTTAAAGCCCTTATTAAAATCTATAGTTTCTTAAAACCTTCATTTTGTTGCATGTTCTTTTCCTTTATCTTAGCCGAGATTTGCAGGGCAGTCATTGAAACAAGGTGACTAATTTTTAAGAAGTTGTGGTGCGAGTACGGTGAATAATATTTAAATGTCATTTTCTTTTAATTTCATGTCATTTTTCCATTAGTTTAAGGGCATTTTAATGATCATTTTAAGTAGATTTTTAGTTCATCAACATCCGTCCCCTAATTATAATATTTCACAAGTCACTATGTAGATAAAATATATTTTGTGCGAGATCGTGCGTATTTGCTTGGTTTCCGCACAAAACCAATCCGCGGAAAGTCTAAAATTCCACATTCAGTATTCCCAACCTAACACACATAACAATTTCCCTCTTCTTACCGCTTAAGTGACATATTGATTTTACTGCTTTAAGCTTTTAACATATTATTTTTAGAGACGTTCAATATAATAATAATTATAAATTGGAAACTTACCACTGCAATTTCACCTAAATTGCACTGTTAATTATTGTTTTTAAATATTTGCAAAAATTAAGTAAACTCTAAAGTTACTGAATTCGTGATGCAAGTAACATTAAGGAAGCCGTGAAAAAATCAACAAGATTCCAGACTCATCATAGACTGGGGGGAAAAAAAAGACAGACGTATATCACGGCCTGCTGGAGTATAGTAAACACAGAAAACATTTTAAAGCAACAATGTTGAAGATAGATATTTTTGTTTGGAAATTTGCCATCATTGAACAGAAACCAAGATGAAGATTTTATTGCAACTAATTAGAAATTCCTCTTTCAGGTATGTAATAAACGATCTTCGCACAAAATAATGTACAATACACGAGAGGTATGTTTTCTTTCAATTCTCGGAAATTAAAAAAGCTCAACTACGTTTCACTTTTTCAAACTTTTCCTCGAACATGAAAACTTCAACATACCGCTCTTGTAACGCGTATTACTATTAAGAATATTTCTTAATTTCGTACTTTTTAAAACAATCTTATTTCACATAACTACATTATCTGACCGATTAGACTTCTTTTTTATTTACTAGTGTTCGCTCTGCGGATGGCCTATTGAGAATGGCTGTTATAGAGTGTCACAGTTTTAGAAACATCCGAAGTTTCGGAGCTGCGTATCGTGAGTTTATGCCAGCAAGACTTGATCTTCCGCCGCTACAGCATCGCGTGTAGTTTCTCAATACCCGTGGCAATTACAGTCCGCGGAAAAGGTCGTCACGAAGCGCGGGGGCTAGACCCAAGTACTGTGAGAACCAGGATCCGAGGAAATGAACTCGGACGTAATTTCCGCTCGGCGACGCCCGGTGACTCTTCGATCCAAACGTCCTGCGTGGCACCTATACGCATTTTTAACCCAAAGTTTGCATGCTGTTACATATAGAGTCTATAGAGAAAAGTTTGAGGCCCATTCACAATGAAAATTAAATATAACCTAAAATAAACACTGACATTAACATTGCCGTTAGACGTTAACATGAAAGTTTACGAACTCCAAAACTTTCATGCTATGCTTACATGATTTGTAAACAGTACACAATCGTGGAGCGCTGAAGTATACGACAGAATATTAGGAAATGGCGTCGTTCTTATGTTTCCATGGTTACCAAGTATCTTTGCGGTTATGTTTATGTCCCCATCACGGATGATATGATTTTAACGTAACGTTTACATTCTTAAGTTAACGCTTAGGTTATGTTTAATTTTCATTGTGAATTGGCCTTTACTATTTACACAAATTCGGCAGACAAAAGAATAACGCCTTCAATCACTGCCACCAGAATACTACGTTTCAATTGCTGCGAATACGAATAACAGCAAGATAACCGCCCGTCAAGTAACTACGGTAAAGAAATCTTGATAAGTAGGGTCTAATGGTGCAACAGATTTCCTCCTTAAACGTGATAACGATATTACCATGGTTAACTATTAAAGCATTTTAAACAAGATTGAAGCAACCGGGCATGACTATACCTGCAGGACTGAAAACGATGGAACCTGGTAGAACGAAGAAATATAAGTAATTCAGTGACTTGTTTGTGTATATATGTATGTATGTATGTATGTATGTATGTATGTATGTATGTAAAATTTAAAAAAAATTACGGTTTATTTAACGACGCACGCAACTGCAGAGGTTATATCAACGTCGCCGGTGTGCCGGAATTTTGTCCCGCAGCAGTTCTTTTACATGCCAGTAAATCTACTGACATGAGCCTGTCGCACTTAAACACACTTCAATGCCCTCGACTTGGACCGGGATCGAACCCGCAACCTCGAGCATAGAAGGCCAGCGCTATACCGACTACGCTACCAAGGCCGTCTGTCTGTCTGTATGTATGTATGTATGTATGCATTTTAATAGGTTATTTTACGACGCTTTATCAACATCTTAGGTTATTTAGCGTCTGAATGAGATAAAGGTGATAATGCCGGTGAAATGAGTCCGGGGTCCAGCACCGATAGTTACCCAGCATTTGCTCGTAATGAGTTGAGGGAAAATCCCGGAAAAACCTCAACCAGGTAACTTGCCCAGACCGGGAATCGAACCCGGGCCAGACGCGCTAACCGTTACTCCACAGGTATGGACTATGTATGTATGTATGTATGTATGTATGTATGTATGTATGTATGTACTCGTATGTATGTATGTATGTATGTATGTATATCTAGCAATATATTTATTATTATTATTATTATTATTATTATTATTATTATTATTATTATTATTTTAATCCAAGGAAATATAAAGTCTGGATCAAATTTTAACCATCCACATAGAAAATCTCATGGAGCTACTCTAGACGTTGGCCGTGTTATAAAGAGATAGAGTGGTCGAACAGGGCTTTGACCTTTCACATGTTTTTTTCTGATGATTATGATGACGACGATGATGTTGATGATGATCGGCTATGTTGGTCCACTTTCGACAGATCAGTTCGCTTCCTTCCTTTCCGTGTGGGTGGCTAAACGCCCTTGACCGATGACGGAGAAAGCGACCCATCGAAGTTTGCCGTGGGTGGTGCAGTGACCCCAGGGGTCAGGCGTGACTCCTGTGACAGCGAGAAAGCAGAACTGAGATTTACAACACAGGCGCCACGCTCGCTTGTGACGTCATATAACACAGCCTACGCAATTTGGCAACGTCGCGTAACACCGGGCGATATGCTTCTGGTTATGTTACCCCTGAATTTCTTTAGAAACGATATATTACTTTTTTTTAACTAACACGGGCAAGTGATATTATTTTTGGCACATTTGTGAAGCTATTTTTTATTTAATTATATTAACAACGCTTCTGAAATATAGGCAACTTGTATATTTTTTAATTTTATTTTTGTACTCTTCTGAAACGTAGACAAGCTCTCTCTTTTGCGTGACAACTCTTCTGAAATCTAGAGAAGTTGTCTCTTTCATTTAACAACTCTTCTGAAACATAGAAAGTTGTTCCTCTTATTTAACAACTCTTCTCAAACATTGACAAGTTGTCTCTTTTATTTAACAACTTTTCTCAAATGTAGACAAGTTGTCTCTTTCATTTAACAAGTCCTCTGAATCATAGACAAGTTGTTCTCTTATTTAAGAAGTCTTCTGAAACATAAAGTTGTCTCTTTTATTTAACAACTCTTCTCAAACGTAGACAAGTTGTCTCTTTCATTTAACAACTCCTCTGAATCATAGACAAGTTGTTCTCTTATTTAACAACTCTTCTGAAACATAAAATTGTCTCTTTTATTTAACAACTGTTCTCAAACATTGACAAGTTGTCTCTTTTATTTAACAACTTTTCTCAAATGTAGGCAAGTTGTCTCTTTCATTTAACAAGTCCTCTGAATCATAGACAAGTTTTTCTCTTATTTAACAACTCTTCTGAATCATAAAGTTGTCTCTTTTATTTAATAACTCTTCTCAAACATAGACGAGTTGTCTCTTTCATTTAACAAGTCTTTTGAATCATAGACAAGTTGTTTTCTTATTTAACAAGTCTTCTGAAACATGAAGTTGTCTCTCTTATTAACAACTCTTCTGAAACATTGACAATTCGTCTCATTTATTTGATAGCTCAGTTGTGAATACTGATACATATGGTCACCGGCGTGGCTCAGTCGGTTAAGGCACTTGCCTTTCGGTCTGAAGTTGCGCTCGGGCGCGGGTTCGATCCCCGCTTGAGCTGATTACCTGGTTGGGTTTTTTCCGAGGTTTTCCCCAACCGTAAGGTGAATGCTAGGTAATCTATGGCGAATCCTGGGCCTCATTTCGCCAATACCATCTCGCTGTCACCAATCTCATCGACGCTAAATAACCTCGTAGTTGATACAGCGTCGTTAAATAACCAACCACCTCACATTTAAATACATTTATTTTAACATTATTTCCGTTCTCGTTGTAGTTTGCGTTTCCAGTTTATTGTGAACCAGCCTTACGCGTTGGGTCATTGTGACCTATCTTTTTATCAATTAATCAATCAATCAATGGATATTTAATGCTTTTGATTTGATATTTTTTTGGTATTACCATAGCAATTAATAGCATTTGTCTGTAAGGGATTTAAAATAGATCATTAATACATTGTAAAATATTTAACATATAAAACGTGATATGTCTAACATAATACTTAACTCTTCATAATTACGAGATATTCAGTTTCAAGACAAAATAATTGTGTAAATCATGTTCGAGACTTCTGTGAATAAGACAACGATGATCGAGAACATCACGCAATCTAGCATGTCATCATACGATGTAACTTCATTCTTGTATTTTTACTGTTGTTGCTAAGCATGTCAATTTAGTGTGTGAACGTGGCCCAGCATCCTCTTACTGGGATATTTTCCTTCGTAAGTAAATATATGACAGCACAATATCCTCTCTCTTTGTTGCCGTCTCGAAAAATACGAAACCAACCGAATTTGTGATCGGAAGCTTCCGCTGTGAAATGAACAGTTGACAGCTGACATACTCGTTGCTTGCAAGAATGGAATCATGATGAAAAGTTCGTTAATTAAAAACTATTTAAATTAGTTCAGAATTCAAGTGTAAGTTCATTGTAATCAATACTTAACAGTCGCATACCAATGGGGGGGGGGGGGTCAGTTACTGACCCCAGAGAATATATTTAATGATTTCTCTTTTATTACTGGGAAATTTATGCTATGCTTTTCTGACATTTTTTGTTGTTATGTTGTACACACTTTAGCAGAAAATTAACTTTTGGGGGCAGTTCATTGTTGAGTTATAGCGATTATTGTCGGTACATGCGCATTGGATTTCTTATATCCATTGCTGTTTCAGGAATAATTGTAGCCAGGAGATTGTATTTATTTCTTTGACAGTAAATATGGCTAAGAAGAAGTTTATGACAGAGAAAGACATTGATGAGGCGATATTTGATAGTTCTTGTGGCGAAGCTGAAGATGTTATTCAGGAGCCTAAAGGTCAAGATATTTCAAGAGAAAGAAATGAGTCGGAGGATGAAGAAGTTAGGCCTAATGTTTGCTTCACTCCTTTGTAATAATAACACTATTTTTCTTTTTATAAATAAACTACTGGTCAGAAAGTAATAGGTTTTTGGTTACGTATGTGACGCGTGTAAATACTTATTGTTTTAGAAGTTCAGTCCGTATGAAGGCATCTACGTCCGGAAGCAAAAATCGACCAACTTCCTGGAAATATGACAGCTACATCTGGTAATATATGGAAAAATTAAAACCAGTACAAATGAGAGAATGCGTCACTCCGCTAACATCATCAGAAACCAGGGAGGACCTAAGCTGGGAGTGAAGCCTGACACTCCAAGGGAAGCATTCTGTGTGTATTTCGATCATGATGCTCTATATATTGCTTTGATCCACACGAACCAGAGATTAGAAATACTCAGGCAATCATGTGCTGATGCATTTATTCGAAATTCGAAAGATTTTGTCCAAGGGAAAATTTTAGGTGCTACTGGACTTCTTCTAAACTGTGGGGTGAATCGACAAAATGAAGACAGTGTTCGAAATTCGAAAGATTTTGTCCAAGAGGAAATTTTAGGTGTTATTGGACTTCTTCTAAACTGTGGGGTGAATGGACAAAATAAAGATAGTGTTCGTGAGCTATATAGTGAAGAAAATTTTCCACTGTATAGAGCTACACTTTCAGAACATAGATTTAGGTTGTTACTGAAATGTCTGCGTTTTGATAATTCAGTTATACGTGAAGATCGGAAGAAGAGAGATAAATTTGGTCCTATCAGAGATATTTGGAATATGGTGGTGAGAAAGTTTCCTATGTTTCACAACCCTAACGAGTTGTCACTGTTGACGAAGAACTAATAACATTTCATGGGCGCTGTCTATTTAGGTCCCAACCAAACCAAGTAAATATGGGCTAGAAGTAAACCTGTTGTGTGATTCCAACACAAACTACTGCCTCGCAGCAGACCCTTATGCTGGATAGTTTGAATTTGAGCACAGAAATCATAACAGTGGTCCTGAAGTAGTGAAAAGGTTGGATCATATGTCTAACTTGGAACAATCAGGACGAAACATCACAATGGACAGGAAATTCATGAGCATGTTCCTTGCATCGGAATCGTTGAAGGAGAAAGTAACTACAGTTGGCACCATGCGAAGTGACAGAAGAGATTTACCGACAGAGCTTCGCCCCGTTTCTTTGAAAAATGCCCAACCTGGAACAGTTAGATTCGCCTTCACTGAAGATACCACCTTGGTCAGCAATGTCCCAAAGAAAGGAAAAGTTGTGTCAGTCCTTTGCACGCAACATTGTGACATGAAGGTGACTGACGATAAGCCAGATATAATCCTATTCTACAATTCTACTAAAGCAGGTGTGGATGTTCTTGACAAGTGCATAAGAACATACTCTTGTTGTCGAGGAACCCGGCGACGGCCAATGGCGGTTCTATTCAACCTCATTGACATTGCAACATATAATTCATACATATTGTTTCGTGAAACTAATGATCAATGGGCTAAACAGTACAAAAAAAAAAAAAAGAAAAGATTCTGGAAGGAAAAATTTTTGAAAGAACTGAGTCGACAACTTTGCGTCATAAATATAAAGAATCGTGCTGAAAATTCGGTTTGCCTATACACAAAGTATATAGAGGCTTCATTATATTTGGTTATAATTTCTATCAAGAACAAGGTGCAGTGAGCAGGGGAACTGTACGTTCAGAACCACACAGAAAAGTAACTCTAATGCAGTGACAAATATTCCAAACAAAGGCGGTTGTTATTTATGCCCAAGAAGTAAGGACCGCAAATACATGAAGACTTGTACTTCATGTAATAAGTACATATGTACTGCTCGTATGACGAAAGAAGAGTCCATTCCTACTAGAACCTGTCCACACAAGTAGAGTAACGTTTAGCACGTCTGGCCTCGAAACCAGGTGGCCCGGGTTCGATTCTCGGACGGGGCATGTTACCGGGTTGAGGTTTCTTCGGGGGTTTTCCCTCAACCCAAAATGACCAAATGCTGGATAACTTTCGGTGATGGACCCCGGAAAAATTTCACCGGTATTATCACCTTCATCTCATACAGACGATAAATAACCTAACATGTTAATAAAGCGTCGTAAAATAACCTACTAAAATAATATAAAAATATCAGAGCCTGTTCGCAGTGTGATTCTGAATTATTGTTTTTGTTTGCATAAATCTTGAATACAGGAAGTAATACTGTATCCGAATACCTGTTTCTCTCAGAATCTTTTTTTTTTTTTTTTTTGTATCTGTTCAAATATTTTGTAAAGCAAAATACATTCAATAAAGTTGATATAAAGTTCCTTAAGCCATAAAGATTACAAAAATATATAGTTTATATAATTTAATTGTAGAAACAATATAAAATACGTGGGTTCAGTCACTGACCCCACCATTGGTATTAGTTGGTGTAATAATGGACATTGGTATGCGACTGTTAAGGCCAATTCACATGGGGATACTTTACAGGAATCAAGTGCTTGAAAGAACTCGACTTCCCCATGTGATATGGTCGAGACAGTTAAATTCTGACTTGGCGGACAAGCAGAATTTGAGTTGACAACTCGTCAACTTTTGTGTCCAATTTCCCGTCACGTGATCAACTTGACTTCACCACTTTCCTCGTGTGAATGCTAACTTGTAGCAACTTGCAAGCAGATACTGTGGATAGTGTGCGTGTATAGTTTGTTTAAATCAATAGCTAATTAATTTAGGTATCGAATTTGAGATTAATTTAACTATCACACCCCAATTTTAACAATTACTAATTCTGCTTACAAATCACTTGGATTTGTAATTCGAAATTATTCAAGTTAGACTTACACCTGGTCAGAAGCAAGTGGAATATGCTACTATAATTATTATAAAGAACGTTCATTCTATCGAGTTGATCCAGAATAAATTCCTTACTTACTTACTTACAAATGACTTTTAAGGAACCCGCAGGTTCATTGCCGCCTTCACATAAGCCCGCCATTGGTCCCTATCCTGTGCAAGATTAATCCAGTCCCTATCATCATATCCCACCTCCCTCAAATCCATTTTAATATTATCCTCCCATCTACGTCTCGGTCTCCCCAAAAGTATTTTTCCCTCCGGCCTCCCAACTAACACTCTTTATGCACTTCTGGATTCGCCCATACGTGCTACATGTCCTGCCCATCTCAAACGTCTGAATTTAATGTTCCTAATTATGTCAGGTGAAGAATACAATGCGTGCAGTTCTGCGTTGTGTAACTTTCTCCATTCTCCTATAACTTCATCCCTTTTAGCCCAAATATTTTCCTAAGAAGCTTATTCTCAAACACCCTTAATCTCTGTTCCTCTCTCAAAGTGAGAGTCCAAGTTTCACAATCATACAGAACAACTGGTAATATAACTGTTTTATAAATTCTAACTTTCAGATTTTTTGACAGCAGACTAGATGACAAAAGCTTCTCAACCGAATAATAACAGGCATTTCCCATATTTATTCTGCGTTTAATTTTCTCTCGAGTGTCATTTATAAATTATAAATTCCTTAGGTTTCTATATTATAAGATATTCAAAATACCTTGTCCATTCCAGTTCCCAACTAGATTATTGAGATGAATTTTTGGTTTCCATACGTTCAATGACACAAGGACGGCTTACTCCATGATATTTCTCAGAAAAATATGAACAAAAATTATACTGATTCTCTTGAAATACTCAAAGTAATTCCTCCAAATATCCTATAGAAGAAATTTGGTATTTAATTTCTCTAGATCGGGACAAATATCTAAACTTTTTCCTTGTTTTGGGCCTGCAATTTATTACTGATATCGATTTATTAAATTTTTTATTTTTTAATCACAATAAACAACATCTCTTTCATGTTTTCATTTATTTTATTTCCATTGCTAATGAGTTGCATATATTAATTAGTACCTATTTTGTAACTGCTGTCCATGCGAATTATTATAAATAATTATAAATTAAATTTATGTGAAGAAGGTGCATCTATCCTGTGTACAGTAGTGGCAAAAAAAAACCGATCCGACCCTTGTAGCTGAGTTCAGAGCCTTGTTCACTCCAGAGCACGATAGACTGGTAACTAAGACTTTCGTGGTTCGAATCCTGCCTGGGAAGGAAACTTTTTTTTTGTTCCGTATTCAAATTTATTCCCAATACTTTTCGATTGCTGGTAAAATTCATGTTCTGGGAATAATAAGTTAATTAAGTAGTAAAATATCGCTGCAATCGAAAAGTATTGGGAATAAATTTGAATAAGGAACAAAAAAAAAAGTTTCCTTCCCCGGCAGGATTCGAACCACGAAAGTCTTAGTCACCAGTCTATCGTGCTCTGGAGTGAACAAGGCTCTGAAATCAGCTACAAGGGTCGGTCTAGTTTTTTTTCCCACTACTGTACCTACTTTCCTGTAAGTCGTAATGAATAAATAAATAAATAAATAGGTAAATCTTTTTAGAAGTGCATGAGATTTACTAACTTCGTGGAATATACGACACGAGAAAACTTCAATAATAATAAAAATTAAAATTAAACAAGAGGCAATTATTTCAGAAACTTGTTACGAAACTCGAGGAACAAAATGTCCAAAATATTAATGTAGAAGTGGTACGCCAAAAAGAAAAAAAAAGAAAAATAAAAAAAATTAGTAATTAAATAAAAAAAAAAAATAAAAAAATAAATAAAGCTTAAAACAGTGTACCTTTAAGCATAGAACATTCAGCGCGCGTTTTTTACATGTGGAACATGGTTTCAAGTTTACTGTCTCTTTGTGATCACAAATGTGGCGTCAAGTTTAGAGGCTTCAAGCACTTGACTCCTGTAAACTATCCCCGTGTGAATCAGGTATTAGTCACTATGTTGTGTTTTATACAGACGCTCTTATAAGAAAAGATATAAGCAATAGTTACATCGATTCTCTCAAGATGGCGTGTGGGTTGATTTGTTGTTGCAGTTGAGCCATTACACAAGCGCAACAGAGGTACTGTATGGACAGCTTTCTCAGGTTAGTTCCGCCTCTTCACATTCAACGCAAATCATTCCTGACATTTCTTTAGCCTGTGTTTATTTTCTGGAATTTATATATCCTACATCGACAATAATGTTACGAAATTCTTCACAGAAATCGCTTTCATTCATACCCTTGAACTGCATTTGCGAAAAATCTATTATCCAGCAGAACAAGTCTAGAATCCTGGGACCAGGCTGAAAGTACTGTAATTATGTTTCGTAATAAACAGTTGCTATATAGTATTTTCACCTATATATTCGATTCTAAATCCACTCCTAGCCATATACACCACAGTAATCTGAACATCTTTAGCCTACTATGCGAAAGTTAAAAACTGTTTTATATTTCACATGTATATTTATATCTTATCTCGAAATATGAGCTTCATTATTATTATTATTATTATTATTATTATTATTATTATTATTATTATTTACAATGTTGGGGGCGGATTTTGGAGTTCTCTAACTTAGGGTTTAAGCTAGAAAATAAATAAATAATAATAATCCATGGCGCTACAGCCCATGAAGGGCCTAGACCAACCAGCCGGCTGCTGGCCTCACACCCACATGCCGAAGTAGAGGTGGACGATCATCCAACCAGAATGGAGGTATCGCGTGGTTAGCACGATGATCCCCCCAGCCGTTATATCTGGTATTCGGAACCGGATTTCGCTACCTATCGTAGCTCCCCAAGCAGAAAATAAATAATTGTCCCAAAAATGCACAAATAAAAAATTATGTTTGTGCCAATTGCGAAAATCTTGTGCAATATTCTAAATAATTGTACAGAAAGATAAAATTAATAAGGTATGCAGAAACGAAAAGTTATGTAATTTGTTTCTCGGAGTCTTATTACTTTCAATCCATGTTACCAAACTCTATATATACTTTACTTTTGTAAGTAAATCATAAATCTGAAAGTTAGAATTTATAAAACAATTATATTACCAGTAGTTCTGCATTGTTGTGAAACTTGGACTCTCACTTTGAGAGAGGAACAGAGATTAAGGGTGTTTGAGAATAAGGTTCTTAGGAAAATATTTGGGGCTAAGAGGGATGAAGTTACAGAAGAATGGAGAAAGTTACACAACGCAGAACTGCACGCATTGTATTCTTCACCTTAAATCCAGACGTTTGAGATGGGCACGGCATGTATCACGTATGGGCGAATCCAGAAATGCATATAGAATGTTAATTGGGAGGCCGGAGGGAAAAAGACCTTTGGGGAGGCCTAGACGTAGATGGGAGGATAATATTAAAATGGATTTGAGGGAGATGGGATATGATGACAGAGAGTCGATTAATCTTGCTCAGGATAGGGACCGATGGCGGGCTTATGTGAGGGCGGCAGTGAATCTTCGGGTTCCTTAAAAGCCATTTGTAAGTGAGTAAGTAAATCATAAGACATGTTTATAATCAATTACTGCTGAATTTACATCACATTAAAATACGTCATTTTATAGGCACTCTAAACATTGAAACTCTTTACTAGTAGGCCCTTCAAGATTTATTGTTAGCAGAGTGCTAACTCTTTTTACTGAAAGGCGGTTTCTAATTCCAGTTTTTACAAGATTCATGCAATTAATCCTCGCTCACAATTTACAGTATGCGATGGAATTGTATAAATCAATTAGAAGAAAATTTTCACTTAACTTGTTAACTTACATGAATTGTACCAACTCTTGAAATCCATTCCTGAACATCTATTAGGCCTACTCAATATATTTTTTTTAAATTGCCCATACCGTTGGTAGGGATTTCATTTAAATTCAGATTCTTCAGTTCGTGCACATCTCTGATTTCATTTTCTCCATTACTACCTTCGTTTCTGAAGTCCAATGTAGTTGTCGCATTTTTGCACATTTATATTGAAAAGTTGTTGCATTTTTAGAAGTCGAGTAGCAAAATGTGACAAAAGCGACTGTGGTTTAAATTGTGCTCTAAATCCGGACAACCCCGATTTTTCGGAGCGTGTAGTAACCATAATGCCAGTCCACGTAACGTCTATCTCACAATTAATATAGGACATAGGGATTAAGCCTATGTAAGATAATGTGTAATATGTTTGTGCATATAGCCTAAATACGCTTACCGCACTCAAATTAAATTTAGAAATAGAATATACAGGCTGATCCGTAAGTAATGTCATTAATTTCAGAGGATTATACTTTGAGATATATTTCAAACATAAAAAGTTTAACACAATTTTGTTCCTTTTTTCTTCCTTTGGAGATCAAAAAATAGTAGGCCTACTTTATATTCCGAAAAAAAAAATGTTTTGTGTGAAATATTTCATAGCGTGTTTTGGAAAGCCATTGGTTTAATTTCCAATTTGCTCAGTCAGATTAAGAGAGCAGTGTATTATGATAATAAATGTATGAAAGAATTTTAGTTTCATCCTTTAAATATGCAGAAATTTGATCCGAATTAATGTAACATTGTAAAATTCCTTTTGCAAAACGAAAAGTAGCATTTGTTCGAATCAAATTTCTGTTTTAAACTTTTTTTTTTTTTTTTTTTTTTTTAATTTTCAAATTACGGTTTTCAGTATCAAAGACACTCGGTGCTTCTTATTGTCATTACCAAACAACGTTTTCTTTGTCACAGTCTACGAAAAATATTACACCTTTTCATCCAAGAACTTGAGAGCTAATACCATCCCCTTTGATAAAAAAAAGTGTCCAACTCTTATTACATTTCGCATTGTTATTTTGCTTCAGCTACCTTTCTCAGAATAATGTCAGGGATATCTAACAAGTTTTCATGTTAAACTTTTCTGTCATTGCAGATTTTTTTGCTTTGATAGTTTCGCAGAACAGAATAACGTGATTGCTTTTTCAACACTTTTGACTACATTTGCGAAATCGCAACATGGTTCGTCTTTTGTCTCTTTAGTTCCCTGTATCTTCATTCGTTTAAGTTCCATTTACGGATGTTTAATTGTAATTCTTATAACTTTACCGCTCCCATTTTCTTTACACTCTCTATCTCTTTCTGCTACTAATTACGAAGTTTTCTGGATCATTTCTTAATCTCGCACTCCACTTTCTAACACGTTCTTCTGAAGACATTATGCAATTTAAATGCAAATTGATGAACATTTCTCAGAAAACAGTTTTAAGAATATTTCTTACTTTTGTGAGTTCTATTAGCGAACACAGGAAGAGGAAGAGATAATGGCGACAGGAACAGAGCGGGGAGGAGTGAAATGGACATATTATGGGGGAAATCAATCATGGCATCACCCAAAGGACACGGTAGAAGTGAGGTGTATCAGGAGAGAGAGAGAGAAAGCGAAAACTTTCGTGGTGTCAGCAATAATGGATAAATAAATGTAGGTAAACATTTGAAAAAGATAAAGGAGTCCAGGAAAAACAATAAGGGGAAAAAAGAAGGGGTAGTGGAAAGAA